>NC_051181.1:150559418-150856918 GCF_013339695.2 Rhipicephalus sanguineus | reverse complement strand
CGTTGCCACTGCGAATGTAAATTGAGTGACACAATATATATATATATATATATATATATATATATATATATATATATATATATATATATATATATATATATATATATATATATATATATTTATTTATTTGATTCCTCTTTAATGCTCTTCTATTTTAATCCTCTTGTTATAATTCGTATATCGTCTTGAGTTCCGGATTCCGTTTTCTCTTCATTATTACTGCTTTGTGGTCTGTGAAATGGAGAGCCAATGGTTCTTTGGGCGGATCTTATCTAAAGTTGACAAAGACAAGGTCGATGCATGTTCCTCGGGTGGTTGGTGATTGTTTCCAGTCATATTAAATACATCGTAGAGCGCACCGAGACGTCATATACTGCATAATCCAGTCGCTGTCCATAATGTCTACGTTGAAGTCGCCAACTAGTATAAAGGGTTTGTCCTTGTACTTTGTTTCGTAATCGTAATCGCAACATACACACATATGTTTCGTCTTTGAGGAAGAAATGCCGCGGATTTCTATCAAGTTGTCTCCGACTCAAGCTCTTACGAAAGCATTTCTTCAGGGTTCCTCGGTGAAAACAACCTGTCAGGCACGACACCTTCCACATCCCACTGTGCACATCCTTCAGAATTGTGATAGCCAGATTTGTTGATATCGGGAGCATAGTGTCTTTAATTATTATTCGATTTTTCATTTTTATTAATATATTTCAGGAGTGTTTTGAGTGCTGCATATGACTTTTATCTGAGAATTTATAATCGTAATCGTAATCGCAAGATACGCACATATGCTCACAGATGTTTCGTCGGGTATGTGCTGTGACGGACAGACAGCGGACAAACCTAGACCCTAAGGTGCTTCGCCCCTAAAAATGTTATACTGCGTGGCAAACGCGTGGAATTGCACAAGGCGTCACACCATGTGACCTGCAAAACGAGTGGGTGGTATAAAGGCCCACTCATTACAAAGAGCTAAGGCACAATTGATTATCATTATCATCAATCAAGGCATCACCATATTGTGCAGCTGTGTTGCCTTGCAGGCGCGTAGTGGCTAGTTGGCTAATTTGCAATGTGATGAAATATCACATAGTGGGCACCTTGCAATTGCACCCGCAGTAGGCATTCTAATATAGCTTAAATGATCCGATGAAACGCGCACAGGTGTTCCTTTCGTCGCGGCGCGGTGGAGGAGTGCGAAGTCTGGCTCGTGAATGAGAAGGCGATGCGAACGTGCCCCGATTACGCTATCGCGTTAGCTCAAGCGTCCTCCGAGTTTTTAAAGCGGTCGACGAGGTCGGGAATCAAACCTGCAACATCGCGAACAGCAGCAGTACGCCGTAGCCTCTGAGCCAACGCGGCGGGTCAATCAAAAGCTTTCAGGAGGCGGCAGCATAAAGAGACGGAATCCATTTTAAAGCTGGCGCTCTTTCATGATTCATTCCTAACGTCAGGCGAATGAAGACACTTAAAATAGATCTTCGTTCACTGCGGAAAAAAAAAAAGAAGGAGTGGAAAACAAAGAAAGAAATAGTGCCCCCACTTTTCCTCACTTTAAGTGGAAACACAGTACGAAGTATTACTCGAATAAAACAACCGAACTCAGGAGCTCGAGTACTACTCCCTACATTAGCATTTGATATGAGATGAGAAGTACGTGCCACTGCCTTTTATCGATGCTCAGCCGTCTTGCTTTTTTTTTCCTTCTCAATTTATGCTCCACAGAGCGCAAGCATTTCGGCTCCGTCTGCAGTGAAGCCTCTTTTCCAGCGCTACTCAGTGCACCTTAGGATGGAAAAAGGACTTTCTCTTATACTGCTGCAAGAAACCATCGCGGGCGACCTTATGCATATTATCGTTAAAGTGCAGACGTGAGGACGTCATTTTCGCGATGAGTACGTATGGAAGAGTATTGAAGATGGCTCAGAGCGTGCGATTTCCTCCACTTCTTTCCATTTGCGCGATGTAAAGGAAGCTTCAGAAAAAGCAATGAAACTTGCCACGTGATAAGAAGGGATGCTCAGAGAACGTAAAGCGAGGACGCCTTAGGTGCTCCGGTCGCGTTTGAGTAGGCTTCTCACAGTGATAAGAATGCCTACGCCTCATTGATGCGAGCGCTCGGCAAGGAAGAGGAACGATGCCGACTTTTCTCACTGTTTCTCGGGACTCTGATGCGCGCAGCCTGCATCCCCCCCACCCTCCTTGCCACCCCGAAGCTTCGAAGCAGCAGCGAATGCCGTCAAGCTGTATTCTAGGCACGCCCTCGCGTGCAGTCACGGTGTAGGCAAGTTCAGCGTGACCTCGCTTCTTTGTTCCGAATGAAAGTGTTACCTTTGATCCCGGCTTGCTTTTGGGGTAGGAAAAGGGGGGGGGGGGGGAGTGCGAGATACGAAAGTAGCGGGGAATAACTTATCCTGCTTTGCGTATGCCGGCGCGTGTAAGGTCTCGCACGTTTCGTGTGTCGAGGTGCATTCAGAAATCGACTGCACACACACACACACACACACACACACACACACACACACACACACACACACACACACACACACACACACACACACACACACACACACACACACACACACACATATATATATATATATATATATATATATATATATATATATATATATATATATATATATATATATATATATATATATATATATATATAGTATATATATATATATATATATATGTATATATACACACACACAGGGTACGACTGAGGAAAAGATCGGTTCTTGGGGCTTTTTCCAGCCATCGTTCGGGAGGTGTCGAAACGGGATTCTATCGCTTACTCTTTCGTGCAGTAAAGAAAAGTTGCAGGAGATCCTTATGCACCCTGCTGGGATCTACATGTAGCTAAATTCAAATTCTCGTCTTTGTTTTTCACCCACCGCTTCAGATGCGCACTACGCGACTTGTTTTTCTAGGTGTCTTTCACCACTTTCAGCAACGTGGTGTGGCGTCCACCATGTTGACGATCATTTCTAAAGAAATTTTTTCTCGGAGACGTTACATACCTAGCATGTAACAGAAAGTTGAATTCCGAAATGTAATAAGAGAGCCGTAGTGGAAACAGGAAGGGAAATAAGATGCCAGAAGGAGAAGCCGGAAACGAATGCAAGTGCCGAAGTTTTAACCTCGTCACTCGTTTCATACAGAAACAGCCAGTCCCGGTGTCTAAACCCGGTGAAGTGACTAGGTTAGGAAGCCTAGTCAAGCTCCCCTGAGATTTTTCTTCCCATGCCCTCTGCCCTTTGAACTGGTAGATAAATGAAATTACAGTTCACAAGGAAGCTTCGTTTTAAAATATGTATGCAGAATAACTACAAGGGAACGGAGAGATCTGTTGTCAAACGGTGAGGTTTTTTTTTCTGTACTCTTAGCTTTTTCTGTACTCTTAGCAGTGGTATTCGTTGTCCTACTTTTAGCGCGTGTGTATGTACTGATTGAGGGAGAAATAGGAAGGGAAGCTAAGACCGGAAGTCAGTTGCGTTAGCAGCAGCAGGAGAAGCACGGATTTTGTTACGTGTTAAGTAGTCTTTTGTTTTAGTTCTTTAACTTTTCTTAGTGTTTACTTTGGAAGGGAATCGAGCATCGCACATCGGACATCATACATATTTAAAGACTATGGGTGGAAGAGGCACATGAAGGCATTGTTTCGAAAAAAGACCCGTTGATTCTGTGCATCTCGCTTGAAAAGCTGGGAAATACTAGAAATCAAGTTGCTCCTGTAAAGCGAGCACGCCTGCAATAACAGTACATGTGCAAAAAAGAAACCTTTACGGTTCACCTTCGCTAACTTTTGATGCTTCTTTCAACTTCAGCTGCTGTTGCTAATGCGTTAGATCATCTACTGAGTTCTTTGTTGGCGTACTTTTCTGTCGTGGCGTAAAAACGACTGCCGCCCTGCAACACGGAGGACTGAGGAGCAGATTGACGCGATGTTTTCACACACACACACAAAAAATGGCGGGGTGCGAACATCGGGCTGTTATGTAATAATCCTTAATTACTGTCATACGTTGACACTAGTTGTGTAAAATCCCAGGGTTGCGCTCGCTCTGCGTTTTTTTTTTAAAATTTATGTGCAGAGCACATCTTCTTATCTCTTTCTGGTCTCCGCTGAAAACTTACTTAAATATTACCAACTGTGCCAAAAACCCGAGGTCACTTGATGTATACCTGGTGTTTCAAGACATCCACCGTTTGCTTTCATTCGCCACTCGGCTTATTCGTTCCACGTTTCTGGTATCATATTAGCCAGCAACATGAGGACATGTGCTGACTAGTATCTATACAGTCGCAGGTATCGATCGACCTCTATTTAGGGACGCTATTGAATAAGATCAGCGCATAACTAACTGAGTCTTCCAGCAAGCCAGGACGCGCTGTTAACCGATTTAGTGATCGTTATCTCGTAATATGAGCCACGCCAATGGACAGAAAGCTCGTAACGCGATGAGCTGGCGACTTTATTAAGGAACGAAGAGTGCCGCCCCGGGATACTGATTTACCCTCTAATGAACCTTTTTCTTTGATTATTTCATAGCTCAAAGGGCGGCCGTTTTCGGCACGTGTTCGTGGTGGAACAGTTTATTTATTATTGAAGCCACTAATGACTAATACTCGCGATACCTTTTGCTTTCGGTGCGTCGCAGCTCGGCGCTTGCTACCCGCTTTCTTCATGAAGCTTTCAGTCCGTTCACGATTCACATTTTTCCTTTTTTGTTTTAAACAATGGCAAATACGAAACTGAAGAATGCCGAGCGCATTTGAAAGGGGCAACATACGCATTTAGAAATATTCTTCAGAGAGTAATGTTACTCAGAGAAAAATAATACAGATAACGACGATGCCCTTGGTGATAAAGTGGAAAAGTATTCTCGGACGGTGCCTGAGGGACATCCTTAAGACGTTCCACAAGGCGCTGCTTGCTCCCTTCTATCCCCCTCTCTCTTTTTCTCTGAGACATCTGCTGCTTTTCTACGAAGCTTTCTGCGATACGAAGTGGAAAAAAGGTCCTTTGAATTAGGGTAAAAAAAGGATAAAACGAGTCAGCCGGGTCCTTTCTTGCCTCTGGCTCTTAGAGAGAGGCGCACGGTGCTCCAGAGGGGAGGGAGTGAAAGTGGGGGAGTCAGGGAAGCTTTCGCTTATCTTCCGTCCTTTACCGTTTCGGGCCACTTAAACTGACCCCCCTGGCTGCAATTAGCGCGCCGCCGCCGTCGCCTGCGCGCCCCACTTTCCCTCATGCAAGCTCCGCTGAGCACCGGCAGCCGTTATCTCAAGTGACAACTTCGCCAGAATGACGTCGAGCTTCCGATAACGCGATCATGCCTGCACCCCTCTTCCCCCCCTCCCTCCCCCACCTCTTCCACGCGCGTAACGGCAGGCTGCTTCTCAATGCCACGGTGGAACTGTGGGACGGTGCAAATTAGGGCGCAGCAATGGTCAAGATGGGTAGTCATGAAAATTAGAAGTTTAGCCGAGGAACCGTGGGGGGGGGGTTGAAGAAAGTAGAGTATGGAAAGAAAATGACGCAAGAAGGCTCCAAAACGTTAAGAACAGGGCAGTAGTAGGAAAGTGCGAGAGGTATGGTAACTGGAAACTCGGGCGGCTCAAGCGGAACGGAAATTGACAGCGCAGACACGGTCGAATGCTTGCGAATGAGGACGATGGGAGCCGTTCTTCGATCTCGTTAGAAGTCGTTTATTATGCCTCGTTTTTTTGGACTGCCCAGTTTTGCGAAAGTGGAGCCAAAAGATATACCCCCGAGGCATCGCTCCGAGAGCAGAAGAAACCTCCGCCCGTTAGGACTCGGCGCTTGTCAGTTTGCGACTGACCCGTGTCTGTGTGATACAGTTGGCACGGCATTCGGCGTCTGAGCTTGCAAAGCAATGATACGTTGCTGCTATAACCAAGAGTCCTCACATACAGTGTTTCTCATTGCCCCTACCATATGTCATCGCCGTTGTTATTTGTTGTTATATGCTGCTGTTGTTGTTGGCAGTGGTGGCGGTGGCGTGTTGCGACAGGCAGCTATCGATGCCAACAGTTGCTTCGCCTGAGCCTTTCCTGCAATTCGGCTGTTACCAGTCGTCGAAGATGTAACAGCTCTGCTAATGAAGTTAATTCGAGAAGTCAAACGAAGAAAGGACAGAATTGTTGGGATCACTTAAAAATTCATTGAATGACTTATTTATTGTATGTTTTATTGCAAATGGAATGTTTTTTGTATACAAAAATTGCGGGAAGGAAGCTCGAGGATAGTTACCGGTTGAGATATGAAATATCTCTTTAACGAGCAGTAAGTTAGAAGTAACAAGGTATAGAATGAAAAGAACCTGGCAAATACAAAACATAACGGTTAGATATAGCTAAATTTCCATGTACATAACCAAAGCAACAGAGCCGTTTATATATTACTGAGTGATGTTCTGAGCGACGCCTGAACGGTGTGTTAGTACGATCGACGACAAGGAAAGAAATAAAGACGAAGAAGGACAAGAAATACGTTTTACGTGAATAAATTCTTGCGAAATAGTGCCAGCCGACTTCTACGACATATCTTTTCAGCCAACAAAATCTTCCATGTGCATCACTATAGAGCAATATTAAACGATATACCCATGATGTCTTTCTGCTGACACTGTATAACTTTACACGGTCTATTACATGACATCATAAGACCGTAATTATGAACTTGTTGACATCTTTTTTTTTTCTGCAGGCACTATATCGTGAACACTATATAGATTTTGTAAGGATACGCCTATATGACGGGAAACATACAGCCAACGCGTAGACTGTTCATTTACTTTTTAATAGGTCTCTTTTTCTAGAGTTCTCGGTAGTCAATGGGATAACTGTGAGTCGTTGTATGTCACAAACCAAAATGAGTGGCCTGGTCTTCCTGTCAAGCATAGGCCAGTTTAATCAGTGGCGATCGAGGACGGGTAATGAATACCCGCATATCTAGGAGCACCAACCAAACATCAAAGATCAAAGGTGCACATACGAAGCCGCACTGCCAATAAGTGTCCGCGCCAATGAGTGTCTCAAATTTTAATGCGAGTTTCTTTATAGGCGGTGATCAGTGCGCTTCTATGCCACCGCATTCGTGGGCGGCCCATTCATAGGGCACTGTTTTGAAGACGTTATATACACACACAAAAAGCTGCTACGCAGAATTGACACACGCGGAACGGAGCGGGGTCACTAACAAAGACGCAAAACATTGGACGACGCCTGACAAACGGGGAACGATATGCACATCAAGGAGACGGGCGAAATGGAGGGCCGCTGCGGCGTTTAATTAAAAACAGGGAACCATAAATTTACGACATTGCCCGGACGGGCATCGTGGCGACCGGCCACACGTTAAGTGAAAGGCCCTAATTAAAGCGTTCTTTGTGAAAATAGAAAACGAGCACGAGCTATCGCTATGACGCTCGCTTCATAGGCACGTGCTTTATACAGTAGCGTAAAACTTTATACAATCAGGAAAAAGGCGTGAGCTGGACTGTCGTGGTGGGAGGGTTCAGCGAGGCGTTTCTATAGCGTAGTTAGAAACGATAAAACTGAAAGAGAGAGAGCCAGAGAGAGAGAGGGAGGGTAGCAATAAATGAATGATTCATTCAATGCGGTTTGAGCGAGCCAGCGTGGTCGGTCATCTTAAGAGAAAAAGTCCCGTCCCGACGGCACAACAAATTATTGCCGACGGCGGCGTTAATCTCGCAGTCTCTTATTGCGTCTGCCTCTGTTTTTCATTCCGAGGAAACAGAACGAAACAAAACAAAAGGACAGATGTCGCTGCGGTAATTCTTTTTCGAACGAAAACCGCGCCTGGCAACAATGAGACGCGCGCGCTGTCTCAAGTTGGGAATGAACGAGGAAGCGAGAAATTACGAGAGGTAGGAAAAAAAAAGAAAAAAAAAGTTAATCAACCTGCTAAGAGTTAGCGTGGAGCAACTGAAAAACTGAAAGGTTTTGGCACGAAGAATACACCAAGGAAAAACGTAAGAGACACGAAGGCAGTGTTTTACAAGCAGCAGGCGGTGCGCAATTTACTCCTGAATTTCATTTTGTTGAGACGAGGATTAAAACGACTGGAAGCCGGCGGCGCGCGGCGCCACCAAAAAGTCGTTTATCTCGACGCTCTTTCATTTAGGCGTATCGCCTGTCTTTTATGCGCGGAAAAACAAACAAACAAACAAACAAACAAACAAACAAACAAACAAACAAACAAACAAACAAACAAACAAACAAACAAACAAACAAACAAACAAACAAACAAACAAACAAACAAACAAACAAACAAACAAACAAACAAACAAACAAACAAGAACCCAGAGAAAGGCAGACAGAGAGACAGACACACAAACACAACACAAAGAAACAAACAAACCAACGTACAAGTGAACAAATAAAAACAATAAACGAAATAATGAACGAAGAAACAGATCAGCAAGCAACAAGCTCCCACGCACTTCATACGGAACTGCGGTTTAGCCTTTTCGATCCAGTTTGCGACTGCGACACTTCGCTGACATTTCAGAGCAAGTTTTCCATTGCGCAAACCTGCAATGCCTTAAATTTCCTGTCCACGTGTCGCTATAAGTGTATTCGCAAATGTTCGTCGCTACGTGGGTGGATTGAATCAACTGGATCATCTGTTTTCTTCATGCTTCCGGTGCACTTCCACAAATTACGCTTAAGCTCGCTAATGCATTCAGCCAGTATATGAGAGAGTGAGCTAACGCGGAACGCTATAGGGTGCATAGGAAGTATAATTTGTTTGTTGAATGATGCCTTGGAAAGGTGATACTCAGTTGAAGGAAGTAAATTTTGCAAGAAGAGCGAAAGAACAGAGAAGTTTATAATACGACCCCTCGACGAATACACATGGCCACATGGATGAACGATGTTAATCAAAAGTAGTTATTCGCACTACTGCCCAATAGAGAGACAATATCGAACAACACGCTAGCTTGTTCAGGTAGTGGTGCGCAACTGGCATGTCTGTTACGAGCATCGCTCATAACAGTTTGTCGTCTTAGCTTATCAGCTCTAGCTGATAAGCCGAGATGTCAGGAAGCTCCTAGCCGCTAAGATAACGAAGCTTAGATAGGAAGCCAATCAGAGAGCTCCTAGCCGCATGGCGGCTGACTGGCTCAAAGTGTGAACATATTGAAATCTGATAACATGGCGAAAGATGCCTGTGTGCAGGACAGAACAGCCCCCTTGCACAAATGCGTTTAATTACACAAGTGTAATTACAAGTCTACCGCTGGGTGCTACAAGTGTACTCTTGCAATTACTGCAAGCTTACTCTAGAGTGCTCAAATCTGAGTGTTCATTAAAGACCCCCCCGTGGTCAAATTAAATGCGGAGTCTTCAATTACAGTGCACCTCATAACGATATTGCCATTTCACATCATTATCACATCGTTATCACATCGTTATCACAACGAAGAAGATTCAACGCAGCGTGATTATGCTGCCTTGACTTCATCAAAGACGCCATGTCGGAGTACCAGTACGTTAAGAAGCTACGTTCGCGATGTCACGCGCAATTTATCGATAACTCAAACGATTAATTTTGAATGTGCGGGATAGGAAGCTGATATTTCCAGTTTATATAACATACAGCCACGCAACACCATGATTACCCGTCTTCTCCCTTTACCCTCCTCGTCTCTCTCTTTTTCTTTCTCGGAATTCAGGCTTCTCCGGGGTTCTTGTCGCTAACAGAATGTTCAGGAATCGAAGCACCACGTGCGGTAATTTCCGTTGATTGCAGCGTTTAGTAACGTGCGGCAATGTTCTCTTTTAATTCGCGGCTGTATCTTACCTTTCACGACTTTTCTTTCATGCGTGATTTTTTTTTTGGCTTTTTATTTCTCCAAGCAGCGAGACGTGATAGAGCGCTTCTAATCCAGGACGGTGCGCGGTAACCGTTGCTGACGCGATCACTTCGCCAGGCAAAACGTCGCGGTGATCGTCGTTCGCTAAACGCGATGCGTGCACCGAGTTAAGCCCCGCCGTGCGAGTTGAGTCACGAAGCAAAAGTTTCGTAGCGACATAATTAACGAACTGCTTCCTGTGAACCTGGCGCGAAAGGGGGGGAGGGGGGGGGCACGCTGGGAAGTGCTGGCCTGATTTCGCTCGTTACGTTGCATCTGATTTGTGGTCAGGTTTAGTTTAAAGCGTTGCTGACGCTTTTTATTTTGCGTGCTTTTCGAGGGCTGGCACTCATGCACATGTTCCACTTCCACCTGAAAGTGCTTGCAGCGATTAGAGGATGCCTTGCTCCGAAAAGGAAAAAAAAAAGAGAAAAAAATTAAGCAAGGAGGATAGAAAGCTCTTCGCAGTTTCACCATCGAAAGTGGTTCATTAAAGTAAAAGACTGACGATAGCGTAGCGTATTTAAAAGAAGTGATCCGGATTATGGCTAGGCAAGATGACTTATATCTTCACGGAACAGTGAAATGGTGCTTAAAAGCAGGTAAAAAGGGACGTAGTTTATACGCTTGAGAACATCACTCCATGCATGTTTTGAAGGAGAGCGTAGGCTTTCGGTAGGCAGCGTAGTTAATGCATATCAAGGAGCTGGCTCGCATTATGTCGTAACCTAGGCTAGGAACGGGGCAGTGAAAACGAGCAAAAGATTGTACAAGGAAAGGTCGTTAGAGGCTTGCACGACATAACTAGATCCATTGTTTTGATCTTAGCCAGTCGCACGGCAAGGGCGCAGGTTTTGATTGCACAAAATATCGAAAAAGTTCAGGGGAAAATGGAAACTGGAAGAGATGCAATATTCGTGTACATGGGCTGTCGCTGGAGCTGACGTTTCGACAAGCGGACCTTTCTTCAAGAGCTTCACGGCAGGAGCGCTAAGGCTTGTGCTCACAGCGCTCACGCCCACTGTGGAAGCCAGTGCGCCATCATGACTCCATCATGTCTAGCCGATTGAAACGGAGTATGACAGTGCGTTTACTTGGCCTCATCGCTTATGAAGGCAAACACAATTTGCACCTGTAAAAGCATTCTGACCACCCGAGCGCGGGCCGCGCTTGCTTAGCAGGAGGCTGCAGAAAATCACCATTAAAACCACCTACCCCTTACACACCCACGAGCTTTGTAAGAGAGCCTTGCCCAGCTCCAACCTCGACAATCAGCTAAGGCTGGTGGCGAGGGCCCCAGGACGCGGCCCGTGGTCAAGGCATCCTGGACTAAGGACGGCGGCTCTTCTGAGCTCTGTTAGTGTAGGGTAGCAAACCGGATGCCACAGTCCTGGTTGACCTCCCTGCCTTTCTCTCGTTTTATTATCTCTCTCTCTCTCAAATAAAGACGTTTATTCTCTCTCTTGAGTAGCAAGATAGCACGGCAACGCCGACGCCAACGGCGATGGCGCAAGTGTGCTTACAGCATCCGTATAATGGCTATTGTGTATAATAACGAAAAAGGAAAGTTGCGTGCGTACTCTCATCCGAACATCGAATGTTGCGCTAAAACCGCAAACACCGCAACTCAGTGACGTGATAGTGGTCCCGCTGATCGAACGGAGATAAGAAAAAGAAGTAAACGATTCTAGATGCGTCCAGGCGAAGACGATTGCTTCCTCTTCCACTGGCCCCCACCGCGTCGCAGTTCCTGTTTCATTTGCCACTCTGCGGGGGCGAACTAATTACTGCTTTCCCGTCAGAAACAGCTCGGGCGCGTGCAACGAGCCAGGCTGCAGCCTGCGTACCAATCAATGGAGGAAGAGGAAGAAGAAGAAAACTAAGAGAATCAATGGAAGGACCCGCGGACGCGTGCTGGCGTGGCGCAATCATAAGCGAGGCATGCCGACCGCCGCGCACGCAGAGTTTCCCTCCAAGTCATCAACGAGCGTGCGGCCCGCGTCGATTGCCGAAGCCCTGGTGCGCCGGCTGTCTCCGCTTCCGTCTTTTTGCTGCGGGTCCGCGTTATACTTGGTGTGAACGCCGCGTATGCCGGACGTGCGTGACCCGTCGGTCGAATGTTATACGTTAACGCAATATTAGATAGATAGATAGATAGATAGATAGATAGATAGATAGATAGATAGATAGATAGATAGATAGATAGATAGATAGATAGATAGATAGATAGATAGATAGATAGATAGATAGATAGATAGATAGATAGATAGATAGATAGATAGATAGATAGATAGATAGAAAAACAAGCAGCATAACCTGATAATAATGATTGCTGGGGTTTGACGTGCCAAAACCACGTTATGGAGCGTAAGTAGTGAAGGATTCTGAAAATTTCGAACACCTAGTTTTTTTTATTGAAATAAAAAAATAGGTGAAGGAGTTGTTGTCACCATTGCTTCGCGACGGCTACTCCCTTCCACTTGGTTGTTACGATATAAAAAATTAAGAAAGAAAAATTATATATATATATATATATATATATATATATATATATATATATATATATATATATATATATATATATATATATATATATATATATATATATATATATATATATATATGTACACAGTCCTACATTTAGTAAGTTCAAAAGTCAAAAGTTGCGATGAATATTGAACCTCTTTACCGTGCACCTGCATGTAAGTACGTAAACCTCTAGGATTTTAACCTCCATCCAAAATGGGGCCACCGCTTTTGAATATCCGCATTGTTGTACGCATGATCACTACATATAGCTCCAATCTTTATAATGTGTGTGTGTGTGTTCGTTATCCTTTAACTCGCTGTTTTTATTATCCCAGGACGCTATATTGACGTCTCATTCAAGCGTAAATTGCAGTAATAATTAATATTGTATTGGTAAGATAACCTGCAAACAAGGTCACCGGTACTGCTGATGATGTCATACCGCTTATACCACGAATAATCCTGGTTATCGTGGCTATGAATTGATCAATTTCACTTCATCAACGATTATACGTCGTATATTTACTAGGTTTGGTATCATCTCCGTAGTGATTATTGTCATTCGGCGTGCCCCAGTTCTTTATATAAACTTCACCGCGATCGAAGCGTGAATACGTTCATCCATTCATCCGGCTCAGTAAGTTCTTGTATGCTGAATCGAACCTTTTCAGGGCACGGCTGGCAAGCACGCATATACGCAGTCTCCACTATTCATCAGCCGGGTATGCGCTTTATTGCACGCTTGACATCTCCGGTTAATTATCGCAAAGGACCCGACGCTTGAGACTGCCGGTGCAAGCACCGTGTGGGCGCGTGTGCTCTTCCTGGTTGAAGCCGCCCTCTATAGACATTGCAACGGAAGAGAGCGCGCGCATGGATGCTTCCGCCCAGCGGAACGTTACAAAGCACGCTGACCTGCGAACTGTATCTTTGAGTGCGCAGCGCACCCGTCTATGCAGACTTTGTCATCACAGGTTCTGAAGACACTCTCTGGCCTGAGTGTATGCTGGCTAAGATTAGACCGTCGACCTAATCATCTCGTCGAGGGAATCATTTGCGGGGCTAGTTGTTCGAACATCGGTGACTGAGACTAAGGAAAGAACAAATAAAGCGCAGGATGTCTTTCTTTGCCGGGGTATTTTGAAATAAAATGGCTCTCTTCACTGCGTGCAATTTTTTTATAAATACTTTGTGGTTCGACTTGTAGCAAAACACTGTATGTTTTGTTGCAAGTTTCTATTTCTTTCCACTCCTCTAAAAGCCCTCACTGTGGTTGATAGTATAAACGGATGGACGGACGGACGGACAGACGGACGGACGGACGGACGGACAGACAGACAGACAGACAGACAGACAGATAGATAGATAGATAGATAGATAGATAGATAGATAGATAGATAGATAGATAGATAGATAGATAGACGGACAGAGACAGACAGACAGACAGACAGACAGACAGACAGACAGACAGATAGATAGATAGATAGATAGATAGATAGATAGATAGATAGATAGATAGATAGATAGATAGATAGATAGATAGATAGATAGATAGATAGATAGATAGATAGATAGATAGATAGATAGACAGACAGACAGACAGACAGACAGACAGACAGACAGACAGACAGATAGATAGATAGATAGATAGATAGATAGATAGATAGATAGATAGATAGATAGATAGATAGATAGATAGATAGATAGATAGATAAAACTAATTGATGGACAGCCTAATTATGGGAGAACGATTGAGAGAAGACCATGTGGCGTTGATCATATATATATATATATTGTCCCTCAGGAACACAGCGTCATCGAAGCTGAAATATATGACGCAGCGGTTGCATAGGCGACGCAAGTGTTACAATACCATATACTAACCCGATTCATGTACCTTCATTACGATGATAATCGAAGGGAACGCCATTATTCCTACGTGCTCAGTCTGCTGTAAGAAGCACAGAAACGTCTTGCGAAGCTTCTGATTGTAAAGAAATGAGAAAACTTGCCACGCAAGCAGTTCCTCGACGGGCCCCAGGTTCCCAAAACTGTGACTTTGTCGTAACGCGACAGTGCGTTGAACTATGCACGAGAGCTTGAACGAAATATGGGAAATTTAAGGGCTCGTTTTTCCTGGTTAAACACTATCTTAATGAAAACTAACAGACAATAAAGCCAAGGAAGGAACAGGGCACGTTATTTGTAGCCTTTAGGTACTTTGTAGTAATTATGGTACAAATGTGGAGAAATTAAAGTCGACGAAACGACAGTTTGCGGCCGGTAGGGAGAACCTGCAACCGGAGCTCACTAACTTACGGTGAAAGAAATAGCAGCCGAATTCGATTTCACGCTGCAGCTGAAAATTTAGTCGTGAAACGATGTCCGATTTTTAAAACGGAGAGTCATAAAGCTAAGCGATCATCCGGCTTATCTCTACCGCTGCCGCCGCTGTACTAATTGATCGATTGATCGCTCCAGCGATCGACCTATTTAACGACTTCGGTCGGTGATTAACGCGCTCGCTGTCTGAGTGACTGACTGATTCGCCCGGATCGATTAATTGATGTAGGCGCGCGAGCCCTCGTCGTGTGCCGCGGCAGCAGCTGTTGATTATGAGCCCGCCGTCGCCGGTTTCTTTAGACACTCTTCTTCGGTGCGTGCGTCTGCCAGGGAAGCTGACATTCAGGGTCCTCATTAAGGCCTTCGTTCCTCCTTCCTTCCATTCCCCGCATCGTTCGCTATCTTCAAGGCGTCATTTTCCCCTCCCCCTTCCCGCCGTCCTTGTCCCGCTCTCTTTCTCTCTCTCTCTCTCTTCCATATACGGCGTTGTGCAACAGGGCACGGCGTGCGTACGCGTTCAGGCCGGCGGGAATGCTAATTGGAAAGAGTGCGCGGGATGCTGCGAACATCGATCGCTGCCTGCAGAGACGGCGGCACCGCCGAAAGCTGCGACGTTGGCGAGACGGCAGCGCAGTAGGGGAGAGAAGGTGGTGGTTGAGCGCCATAGCGTACCCTTCCCCGTACGCGAGAAGGAGGAGGGGGAAGGCATAGCGCGTGCCACCTTCCCCAGGGAAAACTTTTCCGGGCAGCTCAGTGTATTTTCTGCCTCGGCTCAAACCATCTCCGCCATTAACGCGAGCCCCGTAGACCGCCTCGGTTAACGCTTCGTGCTTGAACCACGGCGTAACCGAAAGCTTTCCCGTTTTCCTCAACCTTTTTTTTTAGATTCGAAGGATGGCGAGTGTTGAGATATACTGCAGAGAGCTGGAAGAAAAGTGGGAGGGGTGAAAAAGTGTGCGACAACGTTTTTGTTTGCGCACAATTTGTCACATTCTGAGGGGGATTTGAGGTGCAAGGCCGACGCGGAGGGAAGAGTTTAAATATTGTCAGCCGCCACGCAAAAATCCCGGCTGCCGTGCTCGGCTGTATTGGAAACTTTCGAAGCGCCTGTCGCTCGGGAGGGATCGGTGAGATTAAGCTGACGTTAAACTCGACTGGTCTAAAAGTTGGTGCCTTTGAACGCTAAATGGATTATCTGTTCTCTCTTCGTGTGTTTTTTGTTTTGCTTTGAAGGAGAAATGAGATGCGATATATTCAGAAGTTACTGACCGGAGTGCCGCCGTGTGTGTTGTACGTGTACTAACTGGCTAATTGATTAATTGATCAATTATCAATCAATAAATTGATCAAGGTCCGTCTAGAAGGCGCTAGCATCATGGCCGATGTCAGCAGAGGCAAAAAAAAAAAACACGTAGCAAAAAAGTAGGCGATACAAAGAAACAAGCAAACAAGACTGAATACCAAAAAAAAAAATTAAAAAGAAATAGGAGACGTGCTGACGCATAGTGCACATAAAAATCAGGCAACAAATTGCACGTCACAACTCTCACTTTGCACATCAAGTACTGCTAGGTTATATAAGAATGACTCAGCAAATATAAATTTATAGCATGGTCATCGTAGTTCGCATGCAATCTAAGGACGCTCTTTAACATCCACTGACATCGCACAGCACACTGGCCTCTAGCATTTCGCATCCAGTGAAATGCAACCGGTGCTTTCGGAATCGAACCCGCGTCTTTCGGCTCAGCTGCCGAGCACCGTAACCACTAAGCCACCGCGGCAGCCCTGAGAGAGACAGTAACAGAGAGTTTACAGAGACGAGAGAGAGAGAAACATTTTGATGAGAGCTGAATGTTTTAGTCTGGTAGCTTGCGAAATGCATTGCATGCTATTCTGTGTGATAAATGCGTCTGATGGAAAAAATAAAATGCAAGTAGGCTTTAATGAAAACTGGAGACGCGTTAAATACTCATTAACAAAACAAAACAAAACAGACACGCACATTATAATCAGAAAGAGACGTGAGCAGAGTAAATTGCACAGCGCTTGATTACGGCTTTTTGTCACAGAGAGCGCGCGCAGCAGTAGCAAGGGCCGAGAACATTACCGCCAGCTACGCCGCATTGCGTCACATCAGTTAAAGCTCATATTGCGGCGAGTATTCCCGAACACTGCGGCTCGTTGTATAATGTGATCATTTGACAGAGTAAGCTGAGCAGGCTGTTTTCTGGATAACGTCTCGTGCTGCTTTGTGTATCGCAGACGAATAAGATGATAGTTTCCTTAAGGTGGTATACTTTGAAAACATTACAATGGCATGAAACACATACCTGCTTTGATTTTGATGTGTCAGAACGAACTATGACGTCATCGTTACACTCCTTGAACTAATTTGAACATTGAATTTGAACATTCCACATTAAACACACTTTTGAGGTGCGCAGTTTATAAGTACTCATAGCAGATGATTCTGTAACCGATGGAATTAATTAGGCTACCTGCGTAATCCTGCGAAGGTGACAGAGGACGCACGTTGGACAGCCAACGCTGTAACACACTTGCAGACTGCCTTACCATTACGCAACGTTCACACACACTAAAGAACAATCTAACCACAGTGACTTCGTTAACCACTTGAACTGCTTACATAAACCTAGTAAAGGATTTGCAATTCTGTTTGATCGTATAACTCCTGCGGTGCACCTTAACCGCAGCTACAGCTCGCTCCCATACATTTTTATAGCACCACAACTCGCCTTCGGCTCGACGTTGTCTCTATACAAACTCCAAAAGAGTTGGTTGTGAAGGCTGAGCTGCTGTGTCGTCGTGACTGAGGTTGCGTGTTTGATTCCCAGCCTCGAAATTAACCGGAGACACTTGATTACGACTTCCTCTAGTGAATGAATTAACGGCTTTATTGAGGCAGATACATAGAGACAAGCGAAGTGAACTCTCAAGGCCATTCTGCCTGACGGGGCTTTAACCCATGCACTGTGCGGCTTCGGGACGTGTCAAACCCCGCAAACCCTGTTAGGCCCAATGTATCATATGCTGCGCACAGTTTGATGCCTGGATGTGCCGATTTTAGCGCGAGAAAACTTGAAACAAAATGCATAGTTGCGATTTTTACGTAGTGGAGCGAGGTTTGAGCAACCTAGCGAAACATTGACTAAATAATTATTACTATATGTTAATTTTTTTTATTAACATACCATTCGAGTGTTATTTTTCTTTTTTACAACTATACTTTCCATGAACGGAAATCAAATGGGACAGATTATTGCGATTTTTATCGGCGGAGAACGGCGCTCCGGCATATACATGAACTCAACGTGTAGTTATGCAGCTCGTAACTTCATACGCTCTCCTTCAGTCATAAACGCTGAGAGTGCCAGTGAAAACACGAGCACCTCCGCTCCCTTTCGCGTCGCAGGGCACGTCAACACCGAAGGCAAGTCAGCACGAGGACCCACTCGAGCGGCCACTCGAGGCGTGGGCCGTGCCACCACGCAGTTTTCGCGGCACAGAGGAGAGAAAAACACACACACACACACACCAGGAAGAAGAATGTGGACATTGCGGACGCGCTGTGCATGCGACATGCCCGGCAGAGACGTGAGTGCGTGTGTGTATGCGTCGCGTGAGCGCTGCGCTCCTCGAAGAGCCATAGCGCAGCCGCGAAGGACTGGCCCCTTCCGAAACACGCGCGTGCTTCAGGTTTTTTTTCTTTTTCTATTTTTTTACCTTCGCTCGCCCGCGCATCTGTCGTTTCCAGGGGCGGCACGTCTTGGCCAACGACGGGCTTGTTTGAACAGCCGGTGGCTCTGCACTGTCGCCGTTGTCCGGACTGTAAACACGACCGGAAGAAATCCAGCGGTTGGTCGGTCGGTCAGTCGGCGACGCGAGGTTTCTAACGCGGGTTCGATTGCGCGGCAGGAATTCAATTTGCAGGAGTGGTGCCGCATGCTATTGCACGGGGCCACCGATGCCGTCGTCGTCGTCGGCGCGTAGGTGATGTATACACACACACGCACACGCACACGCCCACACACACACGCTCTTCTTCGCGGAAACCACGCGCGCACCGCCTTCCGAACTACAAGCAAGAAATCTGACGCGATGCTCTTATACTATGTATACGAGTGACGTTCGCCGAAGAGTGGCATATGCAGGTGATGGACAAGGCGCTGGAAGGATTTGGTAAGTGCCCTCTGTTCCTTTGCCCTGTGTGACAACGAAAGACGGGACCAAGGTGAAAGGACGCGAGACGCGCTCGATTTATACTGCGCGGTGCAAAGACTGCAGTCCACAACACGTTGTCCCTTGACCTGGCGCGATAAAATACGCAATGTCTCTTGCTTGCGTAATGTCGCTTCAGCTGACTCTTCTGCCCCGTCAGTCTATAATAATAATATCTGGGGTTTTTACGGGCCAAAACCGCGATATGATTATGAGACGCGCCGTAGTGGGGGGTTCCGGAAATTTGACCATCTGGTGTTCTTTAGCGTGTACTGACATCGCACAGTACACGGGCCTCTAGCATTTCGCCTCCATCGAAATCCGACCGCCGCGGCCGCGATCGAACCCGTGACCTTTCAGCAGGCGAGCCCTATAACCTCTACACTGCCGCGGCGGACTCCCCGTCAGTCTCAGGAATGTCATATCATTGGTTCCTTTTCTTCAGTATCATTGTATATCTTTGTATGTAATTGTTTATAATTGTATATCATTGTATATCATTGAGCATATTTCACTGATTAAAACTGAGAATTGGGTAAGTTGGTATTGGTTGAAGCCTGAAGGTGAATATAAGCAAACAGCGCAAATAAAACGAGTACTACAGAATACCAAGGAAGACTGGACACAACAGGAGCGCTCGTGTTGTACCCAGTCCTTCTCAGTATTCATTACTCGTTTCATTTGCGCTGTTTTCTTATATTAGCCTTGGGACATTTTTACGTTACTGTCAAGTGGATTGAGAGTGCTAGAGCTAAGTATAACTCATGCTTGGAGACATGCCCGCATTTCCCGTTGACTTGTGGCTGTGTAACTCGACGAGACGTGACATACAAGGCCACATTCGTGTGTGACGCTGTAATCCACCTTTTGGATACCCCCCAACTGCTGCTCGTGAAAATAGAGCTAATCAGAAATGCCACCGCTCGTAAACCGCCTTCGCCAGTTGTAATTCGATTGGCTTGATACTTAATCACCACGAATGCGAACGTGCCTACGTTGTCCTAGTGGCTGTAAAGTTCTTTTCATGGAAACCGCGATTTCCAGCCACTTCTATACACCGATGAGGCCAGAGTACGGAATCCAACATTGTACCGATATAGTGAAAAAAAAAACAACAACCCAAAGACCCAAACTGGCCGAATTGGTGACTAATCCACGGCATTATTTCGAAAATGTCGGTTGTGAGCTTACAAATTCAGGTAACCATTTCTTAATTAACAATTAATATACCCACTAATTAATTAACCAATTAATTAATAGGTAATTAATATGCACAGAAATAGTGCGCTGTTGGTTATATCAATTGTGCGCTAGACATGCGGTTCTGCGCCATCTGGGTTTTGAGATAAAGCTCTTTGTCTAGCAATATTACGCATACGATACGCCCAACCGCTAGAAATGCCGATCTCTGTTACATCTAGTGAGAGGGAGGAGGAGGAGGAGAAGGAGAAGGAGAAGAGAGAGAGCCAAAGCGGGGGACCGCTATGCATAGAACGATGTATAAAAGACTTCTCGTCCCACAGTCGGGCTTACCATCATATGCCTCGTTATGTGTTAAATCGCCAAGCGCATGCGTACTCGCTCTCAATCGCGTGCCCACGATGAGCAAGCAGTTCTCGAGCACGAAACCTTAACGTTGCGCTCGCATTCCACGGGAAACATTTTGATCAAACGTTGGTAAAAAAGAGGCGGGGGGGGGGGGGGGTGAGAAAGAGAGCCATGACAGAGCGTTTTTTAGGAAGTATGCCTGTCTAAGCCCCTCCGTGAACGTTTTCCGCCGACGAAAAAAAGGCGGTGGCAGTGAGGATCGACAGGCCTCACGCCAGATTATGGAGGGTCAAGAATTGTAAACCCGATCTCTCCGCGTAACCGTTATGCGGGGCTAAGCAAGCTTTACATGTATAACCGAACCCCGTGAACGAGTGTGAGGTGGCCAAGCTGCAATCAATCGCATTCCCGACAGCCGCTAGCTTGTTACATGATTCAGCAACAGTGAAAGATATCGCGTACTTGAATTCCGGCCCGTCGTAAACATGTAGCTTTCACTGCGATTACTCTAGTTGCCGCGCCCTCGACGGGCTTTTCATTTAGTTACGAAACACGTTACGAGTCAACCAACGTCGCTGTCTACACTGGACAGCCTTAGGGACGGCGTCAGAGCGTCGCATTTCGACGTGCCCGCAACGCCGGTGTGCTGCCGCCCGGAAAGAAGTGAATGGCTCGATCGCCTGCTTACCCGGACCCCTGGTGCGTATCGTTTGATTTCTCCTGGGAAGGTCGGCCATCACTTGCTGCTGCCGTCCTGCGTTAAGAACATGGACGACTCACAATTGACCATCGCTGATGACGTGAGGAAAAACAGGAGTAAGGGACACTGTGAAAACGCCGAACAGGGTAACAGCACACCCAAACGTAGCATCCAGGTAGCCACGGGAATATTCACGAGTTTTCGTCTACCGTGGCATTGTTAATTTGTCAAAGACACAAAACGACAAGGCTACAGCACAAATGGGCGGCACCGAATCCCATCCGTGAAATAGTATGTAGGCATGAGACACGAGAGCTTGTGTACTACAGAAGGCCACTTTGTTCGAGAGCCAGGCTATACCGGCTATACGACAATCATTCGCATTCTCTAGAGTTGTATGCATGCGAAGAATATGCTTATTGTGTTCCTAAAGCTCTACTTGCGCTTTAAAGGCTAAAATCGCGATACTAGGACGTGACTCATCACCCTGTAGGGTGTTTTTTTTTGTTGTTTCAGACAATACAGATATATATATATATATATATATATATATATATATATATATATATATATATATATATATATATATATATATATATATATATATATATATATATATATGTCGACTGCGCCATTGTAAGGGAAGAGACACAGAAACAAGAGACAGCGCCCGTTCGTAGGCCGGCTGTTCTTATTCTACCCTTCATCCTTCTCTTCCTCGCACTACCTGGGCATGCGCCCGTGCCCGAGCGCCGCTGTCTTCATTACACTATATATATATATATATATCTGTATTGTCTGAAACGTAGTGATGCAGAACTATCGATGGCACAACTAAGTTCGTAAGGTGGAACTGGCTGCTTTTGAATATGAATTTATTAATGGACATATTCCGCCATTTTCACTGCGGTTATAATTTATTCCTCTCGCCGAAAATTGCTCATAAATTAAGCGAAGCTGATAGTAGGCTATCGCAAATATTTTGGAAATATGGCCAGCCAGCAGCATCATAAGTATTCGCACCACTATCGATAGTTTGTCACGTGGCTGTGAGGGTGAAGAATGCTGCAGAAAGACTGGGAAATACGAAGCTGTTTATTTGGGCGAACTTGTGCCCGGAAAATCAAAACTCAGCACACAAGTGATACACGCTGCACACTGATAGCGGCGAGAACAGTCGCCGACCGTCGAATAATCTGAAGATCGGTAGAACGCTTGGTCTTTTATACATAAATCATCGAACCTTCCAGCGTTATCGCTGGTGCTCGCGTAAGCTCTCGAATAAACTTGACTATTCACGTCCACCGCGTAATGTTAACAAAATTATCTGAAACAATCGCGAAGCTTCTCAAACATTGCGGTGCGGTCTGCCTCAAACGCTCGGAACAGTCTTTGTTGGCGAAACCAGAATACATCAAAACAAAGCAATAAACACGCGTGCCAATAATATCGCTAGTAATATTACTGATGATACTACCGACTGGACTATCGATAGCTTGTCGATAGTAGCACTATCGATAGTTTGTTTACACTATCGATAGTTTAAAAAAAACTATCGATACTATCGACAGTCAATTTACCGATAGTTCTGCATCACTACGAAACAACAAGCCGTCATAGGTCAGGAGCAGGCTCCTGTCGTTTTCGCACACGATCTCAACGTCGAGGCAGAAATTCTTTGCCGCAGCTAAAATGACTATGAAGTTAATAATTAAGAAAAACGCGTCCATTAGCTTTTTCATTATTAAGATAAAGGTAGTTGTTTATAGGGGAAGTTGTAGCCTGTGAAAAATTATGGCATACCCATTTTTTTTTAGAAATCGCGAAAGTTTCACGTAATTTGAGATATTCCTCGTCGAATTTTAATCGAGGTATCGGAATTGACCGCGCCCGGCGCACAGGAAACGCGGCCACTTTGTTACGTCACACCAGAACTTCTCGTGACAAGGGAGCGACGAAACTGCTGGCAATGCTTCATTAATATTCCATCCAGTATGAATAACCACTTTTCGCCCAGCTCTAGCGTATTTAGTACACATTTATACAAGAACGAGGGTGGACACAGTAAAAGTGCTCGCTCAAAACTGATCTTTATCGGAAGCAGCTTGCCAAAAAGGTAGGTTTTCCTAGATATCCAGGCATGCGCGCAATTAAGGCCATCGACAGCGTTCAGAGAAGCTTGCGTAATATTTCAAATTCTGATTTCACCAATACGATAGATGTATCGCCTATGCGAGCATCGGCTTCACGACATGGTCGAGCAAGACGACGTTATACAGTTTCTATAACATCCTCGATGGTCGTTACGCTGCGCTTTCGGCGGTCGCACATGCCTGGCTATCGCGGAGATCGAAGGTTTCTTTATAAAGTGTCGCTTTTGATAAAAATCAGTAGCAAGTGAGCACTTTATTCCCTTTCAGCACCGTCTAAATTCGTGTCCGTCTCCGGATGTCCGAATCAATGTGCCAACTTGCTAAAAAACGCGCATTGCGTCTTCTGTAGATAAACGCCGTGATTGGCGGACACACGCTCTTAAGAGCACTTTCAGCGTAAGAACTTGTTTTTTGAAAGCGCTACAAATAAGCTATTTCAGCTTAAGTGCTGGCGTTAGTATTAACAACGTCACAATTTCTTGGTACGACTCGTAGCAACTTAAGTTGGGCACAACCTTCATTATTTCATTGTTGCGACCTTTGTCAGGCTATCGTTGCACCATGTAGCAGCTGTCCCTCCGCCTTTGAAAGTAAACGGAGCAGTCACACTCAATTTAGGTTGGGATTAGCACCACATAACCTCAAGCATTCGCTCTGTATACCGGAAAGTGCGAATAGCAAGCTATTCGCTGCAATTTTTGTGTCTAAGAAAAGGCGTGACACGTGTTTATCCCAATCCCACATGGTGTTGTCAAGCTAGGCTACGTTAATCTCCTTTCTTCGACAGTTGACGGCTTAATCCGCGCTCTTCGCTGAACTCATAGTGGCATTCCACGCACACGCTTACTAACTTAAGTATTAACTTTTGTGACCTTAACTGCATTCTTGTAGAGAGGAGTTATCAATTCACTTCACAGAGTGCGGCTTAGTTCAGTTTTATAGACAGGGTTGACAGGGACATGTCGGGGAAGTTAAAGTTTTCTCTCCTTTCACGTCGTTTTATGAAAACAAATAAATTTGACGTCGCTGGTGTAGAAAGGTGAGGATATTTTAGGTACCAGAGCCCACGCACGTAAGCTTAAGTGGTACGTGCTCGTTTCTGCAGAAAAAAATTTACAACTTGACTGACACCAACGCCAATATGGGTTGTCTTAGTTTCGGTTAAGTCAGGCTCCATTTGTGACCGTCATCATCTCGCTTGGTAATTGTTTCTTTCTTAACAATTGCGGTCGTAGATCTGCACAGCTGTACATTTTTTCTGTTTTTTTTTTCTTCTACGGCTTATCACATTGCTGCGCATCGTTCAGTACACTCTAAAAAAAAGATCATTTGACTTTTTTTAGCCCTGACTTGCCACGTGTATGACTCTCTTTAAAGTGTCAGCTGAACTCTCTTTGAAGGTCATTGTACTCTCTTTGGAGAGTCTTGGGACCGAAAAGAGAGTTAACATGTTTCTTTAAAGCGATTTATATACATGTCAAGTCGGGACTCGCCAAAAACAGCAACACATATTCTTCATTTTTTAGAGTGCAGGCCAGAACTAACTTCTGGCTGGTTCCGTACATTAAACTTTATGCTTATCTCTAGGCATAGCAACGAGTTAACAGTTGACCCAGCGCATGCCAACGCAGATGATGTGCTGGCGAAAAAAAGACCCTTCCTTTCCCTCACAAGCGCACCGCACACGCTCTCCCCCATCTACAGCCGCTTGAGAGAGCGGCCGGCGCTTACCCGCCTTACAAGCGTCTTTGGTGTTCTTGAGGTCGGGTGGCCTTCGGTGAGGTCCCCGGGGCACTTCGATGGGCACCACACGTCTCCGTTTCTTGGGCAGCTTGGCGCGCGCTTGCGTGTGCGAGTAGAACATGGCAAAGTTGGACACGATCACGGGCACGGGAAGCGCGATGGTCAGCACGCCGGCCAGTGCGCACAGCGCACCCACGAACATGCCGGCGTAAGTCTTGGGCACCATGTCGCCGTAGCCCACTGTGGTCATCGTGACCAGGGCCCACCAGAGGCCGAGCGGTATGCTGTTGAAGTCGTTCTCGGGGTTCGACTGGATCCTCTCGGCGTAGTAGACGAGGCTGGCGAATATCACGATGCCCAGCACCAGGAAGAAGACCAGCAGAATGAGCTCGCCCGCGCTGGCCTTGAATGTCTGTATGAGGATTTTGAGGCCCGCCGAGTGGCGGGTGAGCTTGAACAGTCGCATGATGCGGATGATTGAGAAAAACTCTAGTATGTCCGCGTTCTCCAGGTGCGAGGCAAGCTTCTGGAGCGTGAGGTCGATGTAGAAGGACAGCGTGGCCGTAAAGTCTATGATGTTGACCGCGCCGCGCACGAAGTCCAGCTTGCTCGGGCTGGCCACGAAGCGGATGATGATCTCGAAGGTGAACCAGGCGTTGCAGACGCACTCGATGTAGAAGAAAGCGTCGTGCGGGTTCGTCTGGATCTTGTCCAGAGTCCACGCGACGGCGCTCTCCGACGTCTGCACGGTGATGTTCTTGATGGCCGGCACGCGCATGTTTGGGTGGGTCTTGAGGCAGAAGGACAAGATGGAGACGCAGATGAAGAACACGGACATCACGCCGATGATCTTGGCGGCCGTGGAAGAGTACGGCTCGTCGAACAGCGACCAGATTTTGGGCTTGACTCGCTGCCAGCAAGACAGCGTTCCAGCGAGGTACTCCTCCTCCATGCCGAACTTGCGCGCGATCTCTTCCTCACTCGGCTTGTCCGTGTCTAGGTCAAGCCGGTCGAGCACAGCCAGCGTCTCCTGCGTGTCCCTATGCTGCGTGTAGGTCATCCAGCAGCAGGGCTCCACCTGAGAAGGCAACGTGTGTACGTAAGTTAATCATGATCCGATTGCTCATCGAAATTCATATTTGAAGGAGCGTCTGAAGATGTACAATCTTCGCCGAACTTTGGAGCTGTGCTGCACCAGTTACAAGGTTTTTTTTTATAAGTCTGAAAATCTGTAAACTTCGGTCTTATAATAAATGCGTGCCTATTCGGTTACGTCAGGCGTGTGCGTTCCAGAAATGCTGCACCAGAACTAATGATAATAACTGCTGGGGTTCTACGTCCCAAAACTACGATATGATTGCTGAAGACGCCGTAGTGGAGGGCTTCGGAAATCTCGACCACCTGGTGTTCTTTAACGTGCGCCTAAACCTAACCGAACGGGCCTCTAGTATTTCGTCTCCATCGAAACGCGGCTGCCGCATCCGGGATGCGATTCCGCGGTCTTCTGGTCAGCACTTGAGCACCATAAGTACCAGAGCACCGCGGCGGGTTCTGCAGCTGAAACTGAAGTTAAACGACCCGCTTTTCCTTGGTTTGTTTCTAAGATAGACGAAGTGCAGAATGATTGTGTTTATTTTTTCCAACTTTGCCTTTGTATGCATTTATTCGTTGTATATTCTCCCTGCTCCGGCTCATATACATGGTACTGTTCAGTAAACGTCATATGAAAAGTCGCCGACTTCATACGGTATACACCAGTCCAGCATAACGCGCTCGTTTCGCAATCTATTTGTTTTTCTTTTTACCACAAGGCAAACCAGTGGCACCGAAAGTCGAGTAAAGTAAAGCTCGAGTTGATGACAAATCACACCACGAAAGCCTTTCGTCAGCAAGCCGCGTAAAACATGGAGCACTTTCGCGTTTGAAGTTCGTACAAACGATCTCCATCAATAATTCCCAATGGTTCTTCTCCCCACTCGCCTCCAACCAAGCCTGCTCAAAAAAGTTTCCTCCGCATTCGAACTGGCGCGGCCGAATCAACTCGCTCGGCGTGGCAGCGTTCTCGCAGTTATTCTTCTCTTTTATACTTGGCGCCCAGCGAAAGCGGACAGCTGCTTTGTCCCACTTATAATGCAGGCGTCGATTTCAGAGCACATAACACGCCCGAAATGGACTTCTCGTGCGAAGAATATCGCAAAGCCACACACACGCAAGCCACGCCACGGCGCCGTCAATCGCGCCTCCGTCCCTCGCTCCTCCTGGCCCCGTCACGGCGCCCCATCTAGCGATTCTTTTGAACAGTGTGAGGGAAAATTGCTTCGATAGGACGCACCATTATGAGGCCACGGAAGGACCGACCAAGGAGGGCGCTTCGAAGAACAAGACCGTGGCTCTCTACAAGCGTATATACGCCAGCTCTGCTCGATTCGAATGCGGACGGCGTTGCTGGCGCCGTATTGAGGTGCGGAGGCTAGCGGCTCGTTTTACTCCCAATGGGGGCTTTTCTTTGCGTTCTGTTTCTGCAGTCTAGTTCAGAGACTATACCTCGCGGATAATCAAAAGAAAGAAGTGCAGGATCGCATACTTTGTGGCACTAAAGTGTATACGATTTCGGAGGGGTTTCGGGGGCAGTTTCACTCGCGGGGCAATATACATACGGCCCCCGTTGCCATACCGCCGCTTTCGGTGCTGTTGTGGCCCGCGCTGGTGCTCTCAGGCTGCCATTACACTATGCCGAGACCACACCGTTTGTCTTAGTCGCGGTGTGCTGCGTCGGCTTTTCCTCCAACTTCTAGCGTTATTTACTTGCAGCCGGCCTGTTGAAATACTAGGGAGAGTCGTTTGGAAGGGGTTCAGAGGTTTCGATCGGGGGGAACAGATATATATCTCCTTCGGAGCCTTACATAATTCATGCCGTCGAGGCGGTGCCTATTCCTCTGTCCGTGTTTTCTATCTTTCGTGGGTCTGTGGCTACTCTCGGTATACTATACGGGTCCGTGCATAGGCGCGCGCTCAAAGTGACCCCCTCCCCCCTCCTCTGTTCACATTAGGAGGGGGGGGCGCTGCGGTAAGACCAACCCCCCCCCCTTCCCTTCCACGAGTGGAGAACCTTGCGCGCGCCTATGGTTCTGCGGGTATTAAAGCACTGAGAGTTAACGGAGCGCTGCGTCATTCTGCAGCCGGGGGCATTCGAGGCTACGAACCTGCACGAGCAACCATTGCTGCGAAGGTGGCACGCGCGGAGTTTCATTTTTCGTGTCGCAGCTCGGTGGCTAGGACTGGTCTCATATTTCACCCTCGCAACAACCAAGGACAGCAAGCGAGGTCGTCACGCCACCATTAATAGACACACCAGTGAAAGACCTGCATTTTTCATCCGCTCTTTCAACCTCCGATGACATCGTCCATTCAGAAACAGCGAGCTAAGGTCTTCCGTGTTTCCAAGGTCTCTTTCGACGTTGGCGCTTATCGTAGCGTATGCCTTAGCGCTTACTCTTGAAAAACATTTGCTCGAAAGCTAACTGTGTGCACTGGGCTGACGTGTTTATGAGCCTGTTAGGCAGTGATCAATCGCAGGTGATAATATTGGCTACGACTGTGTATGTATAAAAGACACATAAGTGCACACACAAGCAAAGGCATACTAGACATGCTCTGTAATGTTAGTTACTGCGGATGACAACATGTACTATTATGCTGTTGAGTGCTTATATGGGCCAGTTGGTATATGTCCAGTAAAAAACGAGAAAGGGCGCGAACTACTGGACAATTGTCCAGTGCTTTGCGCTGTGTGTCGTTTTCCATGGTATTATGCTCATTTAAAAAGATTGTATTCTGTTCAACACCGCTTCCTTTGTGTCACGTTCTTGCTACATCGCTGTGCGTTAGAGAACTTTAGTGTAGCGCTACCGTCTTACCGCGTACTGGCCGTACTGGCTTCCTCGACGGCACACGAGAGGGGTTTTCCAGGCTCTGGTAAGCTTAACGAGCCGGCTTCTGCCGGTTACCGTAATTACGCAACAACGTTGCAACTATAGGATCGAGTGTATTAGTAATTAGGATAGAAGTAGGTGCAATAATTAATCTCCTTGCTCTCTGTTGTTGATGCTATAAGTTAATGTTAAAATAAGCAAGATATGGAGCCTTATTTTTTGCTGAGGACAAAGTGTAAGCGATGCTTTGTGGTTAGTATAGAGATGAGTTTTGCCGTTTTTGACGCTCCTAGGCCTAGATAGATGGGCATAGGGGTTGCAATGTGTGTCGATATCTATATTGTGGCATTGAGAACTCGAGCATGCGAATGTCCGTCTGTGTGCTCTCTCATCGATAGCGGGGGTGGATAACGGGTAAAAGCTACAACGCAAGAGGATTAGGCGGCACCACATACGGGCATCAACTTCTCCTTAAACACAATTATTCGTCAGCATCCCTAATCTAGCCCTTTAGCCTGAAGCGAGAATTTTGACAAGGGGTCATGTCCTCGTAATGGACAAGACAAAGTCAGGGCCAAAACGCTGGTCTCAATGTGAAGCTTCGCGTGTTTCAACATTAACGATCTCGCCTCACAAGGGGCTTGCAGTCTCACGAGAAACGGCTAAAGCAGCTCTCACGGGCGTACCTGTCTTCTCCTTGCGTAGGGGAGCGCAGAAGCGGTTCAGAAGAAAGTGCACAGGAAAGGAAAGACGCTGAACCGCTTCTGTACTCCCTTGCGCAAGATGCTGAACCAACTATCCCAACAACTCACTATTTTGAGGCGTACCTGGTTGGCGTCGAGTCCCCAGAACTCGAGCTCCTCTTCGAAGAGCGGCCCGCACACGTCGGTCGGGTAGTGCAGTTTTCCCGTGCGGTAGTAATTGAGTATCTGTCCGAAGACGCCCGGGTGGCGGTCGAAGAAGTACTCGTTCAGCACCGGGTCGTAGTTTGCCAGGGCCTCGGTGAGCCGGGAGAGGCGCGTCGCGGGGATCTTCTTGAGGGTCGCCTTGTACGTCTCGTGCCGGATGCCGCCCACGTTTAGTACGACGCGGTTCTCGGCGTCCAGGTTCATGCTGGTGGCTGGCTGCTGCTGCTACGCTGCCGCGGGCCGCACGCCGCCCGACCCGACGCCCATCACGCCTGCGGGCACGGATAAAGAGAACGCTACGTCACGCACAGCAAGGAGAAGCCAGCGCGAGTGAACCTCCCATTTCCTGCGGCTCCTATGTTACGTACCAAGCGATTTGTATGTTATAAGTATGCTTGCTGAAGAGGGATGCGTGTTAAGGATATGTCAGTCGAAATCAAGAAGAAATGGGCATGAGCAGGCCAAGATAAGTACCGGTCATTAAGCGTAACGTAACAAAGTGGATTTCAAGACAAGGCGAGCGCGTGAAGGAGAGGTACGTAGAAAGTTGGCCGGGCACATGAGATTGAGAAGTTTGCGAGGATAACACGGCCGCAGCAAGCACAGGAGCAGGTTAATCGGAGAAGCATTGGAGGCGTAGACAGGCTGTTGATGATTATGACTAAGGGTTCCCCTTAGCAGGTTGGAGGAAGCGCGGCACGCAGCTCACGCGGTGACGATCGCGTGTGCAAAGCATTAAATAGCTGTGTGGCGCAGAAAACAGTTGAAATTTCAAACAGAAGACCATGCGTCATTCGTGTTCGGAAGCACCAGTTGCACACAACAGGTTCACCCGCACAAGTGACTCGAGGCAATACCCACTGCTTCCAACGTCACCGGCCGTGGGCAGATGACTTCGGGTGATAATCCAATGTGGAACCACATTTACACCACTATAAGGAACTGCCAACAAGAGAGGGATATATATATATATATATATATATATATATATATATATATATATATATATATATATATATATATATATATATATATATATATATATATATATATATATATATATAGTATATTTATATACGGAGTGGAAGGCTCCGTAAATTTCGACCACCTGGGGTTCTTTAGCGTGTACATAAATCTAAGTACAACGGCCCTAGCACTTCGCCTCCACCGAAATGCGGCGGCCGGGATTCCATCCCGCGACCTTCGGGTCAGCAGTCAAGCACCATAAGCTCAAGACCACCACGGCGGGTTGCCTACGGAGTATCACACGGTTCAGTCGCCTCAGCTGCATCGACTAAAAAGGCTGGTATTACTTGTTTCATATCGCTAATTGACAGCAGCCGATTAACAAAAGGTATAGCTAATTTCGTTTTGTTAATTTGCCAACTTGCTTTGCTTTTATTCACTTAGAGCCATAGGTTCCGAAACACGACGATGAGCTACGTGCTAATGAACCGACACAGATTCAGGATAAATTATGCCTCGATAAATATGTCCTCAGCTACGCAGCGAAATACGTTGATTTTTTTTTCAATTAACACTTTTAATTTAGGAGTATCCTAATAAGAAGTGCTAATTGAACATCATTATCTCTTTATATATCTTTATTGCATTACACTACAACGAAAGCTGTTAAATTGAAAGCGAATTTGTTTTACTAGATATTGACGACATTTTTCAAAGCAGAATTTCTTCTATGTGCGTGTCAGTCGATAATTAGGCGCATTCATTTAGTATCTTGAGACTGATATATGTAACACAGTGTTGCTTTCAACATTGTATTACATACAATTTAGCACAATGCGCTGGGAATTAACATGAATACCAAAGTTCTGGCTGCAGATGACATCATGCTGGACTGCCTGCAGATAGACGCTTTTGCAACCTTAACTATCCTAACTAGAACGAATAAAAAAAAGGACAAATGGTAAAGGTGGCTTTTAATTGCGGCACGAACGCTTGTCCGGAAGCCGTCTGGTATCGTTAACAACAGTGACAAGGGAAAAACGCAATTCAAGTTAAGCGAAGCAAGCTTGAAACGTTTTGAATGCATTCTATGCACAGAGACGCTTGATGCGTTCTAATTATGCAGATGCAATTTCATTCCTCCAATTAATATGAAGCGACGCATTCATGAAACGGTTAATTAAACGGGGTGTTAAATTCCCGTTGCTAAAATCGTCGTGCTTTGAACGTTACTTGTTTGCTTTTGGTGCGATGTTTGCGCAACAAAGACTTAGATTCGTGACTCACAATTTCGACGCTTCATTGTTTCTTTCGGCCTCGCGAAGACGTGAAAATAGATGTTAAGTACGATTCGTACCACTCTCCTTGCTTCGAAGCGGCGCAATGTGCACTCTCGTGCAGTGTTTATGTATCGCACAGGCCCGAACTTCAGCGCCGTGCGCTCAATGTTTATGCATGCATACAGCATTGGCTGTGCATAGCCATGGCGAAACGCAAACAGCCGTTGAGGCAGGATGACGGTCTATACCGGAATGTCGCGGGAGCGATTGCGCTGTTTGATGTTTGTCGATCGTAGAACGGGGACGGAATGCACTGCACGGAAAAGTGCGACGTATTTGGAAATGCACTTGGGACTTCGATGCCTATTGTGTCACAGCGGCACATATCATTCTTTTGGGTGGATCGCCTGAGAACGCCAGGAGTAAGGAATTTAGGAAAATTTTACAGAAATGTGCATGGCAACCACGTGATTTGTTATTAAGGAGTCTGTGTAGTGTTCGGAAGTGCCGGTACTTAACAGGTTGTTTCTAATATAGCACCTCTCCGACTTCCGCACTGTGCTATGAGTGTGCACATGTATTATGTTTCCCTCTCTCTCTCTCCTTCTTCCTCCAGTGCAGGGTAGTAAACCGGGCGCTTGTTCTATAGTAGTCCGTGACTGTTCCGTCCCTTTCACCTCTCCTCCTTCCTGAAATACTTCTCGCATATAACCTCTACGGGAGCACGTGTTTCATGCAGTGATTTAGTGCGCGGAATTACGGAACACAGGTGCGCTTACCGGCGCTATTCTGTCGCTCGAAGTCACGCGCTACAATAGCGTGACTGCATGTTTGATCACACATCTGCGGTGTTTAAGAATAAGGTCGCTCGTGTTTAGAATAAAAGGTGATCGATTTACAGTGGTATGCACTCTACTATAGGAAAGCTGCAGGCAGCTGTTCCTAAAATATGTGCGAGCTTGAAGTATCAAGAAAATCGAGTGAGCCAGCTATCCTATATTCTGCGCTGTCCTATGAGGTCTGCGCGCTTTGGAAGTACCTGCTTTGGTACGTTACCTATAAAGGTTTTATGACGTCATATACTTCCTGATTAAACAGAAAAGAGGTGCGCTCATTGTGAAAGCTACTTATTGACTGGTTGGTGTACTTAAGACCATGGTGTGCTTCTACAGCGGCGCTGTATATAGATAGGTGAGACCGAAATTTGTCCGTCCTATGTGCGCGAAAACGCCTAGCGCGTATGTGTCACGGCAATTGGGCAAGCCCCACTACTCGCCACTGGTCCACAAGAAATCAAGGGAACACACTGGCGGCAAACAGGGATTAAGATTTCTGCACAGACGTAACCGATAACTGCGAAAGACTTTAATGAACCGTCGAGGTTAACCCAGTGAAAAACACCGGGGCTGCGCGTATCAGCTTCCCTGGTTAAGCAGCTGTACGAAGTGCTTGGGCAGTGAGTTTTGCCAAAGCTTAGCTTTTAAAAGAACAAAATATTCGAGGACAAGAAGCGAAGAGAGAGATTAACAGCTGTGATCTGATTGATCGGCGAGACAAGGACGAACGGCAAAATAAATCATCACGGTAACCTACGATCCACGTTGAACGATGTTGTAATATTTTCCAAGAATGTATTTAGTATCAGACACACACACAAAAAAAATCTCCAATTACAATTCAAGGCTTCTGCGCATGCATGATCGAAATGCGGGCGTAACGGCGCTCTCCGTTTATGTTGAAGTTCCGCGCAAAGTGTCCTTTAATTAAGCGCGGTCTACTGAAACAACAAAAATACGCCGACATGGGACAGAAAAGAAAATAGAGCGAAATATGAAACTAGACTATAGCCCTGTGTGCCGTGCGTCGTCCATCCGATAGAAGCAAAAATTTTCCGCTGCCGCAGATACAGTTGCCTCGAACGCAATCGCTTACACTGCTGCGTTCTTACAAAAGGTGTACTAATTTTGTGCCTCTATGATAAGGGATCTCTGTCGAAGGCTGTAAGGGCACGGCAGTCCGGATCACCGAATCTGAAGCAGCGACAAATGAACGTGAACGGAAGCGCACGTATAGAATTACTTGGGCGTAGTGAACAATGACTTCTCAACGGTCGTTATGGAAACTAAATATCAAATAACCTACGCACATAACTCGTTTTATACCGTAGGGCGAATTTTCGTATAAAACAAGTGCAGAACCGAATATGATAGCAAGCGTAATAAATTCGTGCCCTCTGGGCTCTCCTTTTTTAATGCATTCTAACACAAAAGCGAGCGGCTTTATGTTACGGTCTTTCGATTACTGTAGTTTGTCTCCGAGGAAGAGCAGTGGGGAAGGGGGGGAGCAGAATCAGCCAGTGTTAAGCCTCGTGCACATTGGATGCTACGATGCTCCGACGAACTCCAAAGGCAACCACTGTTAAGCCTCGTGCACACTGGGTACTACGAAGCGCCGACGATCTCAAAACGCTCAAAAAACGCTTGGCTTTCAAACATGAAGCTATGCCGAACGATACGCAGAGTAAGTACTTGCCAACTGTGTGGGCGTCATACGAATGCAAATGGGAAGAGAGAAGCCTCGTCTGAGGCCACTGTGAACGAGTATTCGCTCCAATGCTTGTCCTTAAAGAATGATAAAGTGAAGGGTTTCATTATCCGTAGGTTACTTATACCAAGAGCTTCTGAAGAACCATGTCAATATTGGTTGAGTTTAGGGGTTTGGGAAACACAGCTCCCGCGCTTCGTTAAAGTCTCCGGAATGCCGTGCAACGACGTTGTATAGAAAATCCAAGGACCACGTTCTGTTTAGTCAAGTCGGGCGCAAAGAACAGTATCTGTTTTCATATGGTCAGAAAATTACAATACTCTCTTTACTCGAAGAACAAGGACCACACACACAGGAAAGGAGAAACAGAAGGAAACAAGGAAAATATACCTTGGTTATTCAGCAGTATAGTTTGTTGCTTGGGGCTTGTCTCTTGCGCAACAGCTTTAACCAAACATTAGGACGACAGCGCGCGCGAGAGAGAATAAACGAAATGTTATGAAACCGTTCTCGTAATAGGTGAAATGCCAATTGTACGCTTACCTAACGTAACTGTTTTCCCTACAGACTTAACTATACCTGCGCGAACACGGTCGTTGCGAGGTAATCAACCGATACCAAAGTCTGTTCGTGACTCATGTTTCATGGGAAATGCGTTTTCATTATTTTGCGAAGTACGGAGACACTTCGAACGAAAAGCCGAGAAGACGCGCTGCGTATACCTATGTATGACATACAGTGCTGAAAAAAAAAAAAAAAAAGAGCGAGTATGTCGTCACACGAAAGGAGCTTAAAGCGCAGATGGCGTCTCGGAGGATTCTTCTTTATTTTTCTGCTGACGACGGCAGAAAAAAAGCTGCAGTAAAATGTCTGCTTTCGACTGACCTTTTCTTTTTGTGGCGTTATGTGTTTTTCTGTGTTGCGGGTATTGTGTGGCAGCACCTATCACACATCTGTCTCGTCGTTTCTTTACGAATACCGTGCAGCATTGTGGAAGCTGTAGAGCTGTCAGCTCCCGATTGGATATTAAACTCGAGAATTTCGAGTTCACCGAAGCGGCTTTGGAGCGGATAGTCGCGACCGCAAATCTTGGACGAGTGAATTAAAATACAATTGGGAGGAGCTGTATCGGCCTCGTAAGGCATTGAACTTACTGGGATGAAAGCTTGAAGTCAGCATGCAAAGCAAATGAAGAAGAAAAAGAAACGAAATACCCGGCGCGATACCAGTAATGAAAAAAAAACAAACAAAACGTTATTAGCGTAATTTCACAATAATGAAATGAAGATACAAGGCGAGTACATAGTAGCAGCGATAGTTACAAAAGTCGTATGTAGTGGTGTAGCAGCCAAGTTGGCTTTAATGCACCAAGTATTGAATATTACAGCAAATACTGAGGACAACCCATGGTAGCTTAGCAGGTAGCGTGTCGTGCTGCTAAGCTTGAGGACGCGGGTTCGATTCCAGTTCACGGCGGCTGCATTTCAATGGAGGCGAAATGCAAGAACACCCGTGTGCTTAGATTTAGGTGCACGTTAAAGAACCCCAGGTGGCCTAAATTAATCCGGGGTCCCCTCACTAAGGCTTGCCTCACAATAATATTGTGATTGTGGCACGTGAAACCCCAGCAATTATTAAATACTGAGGATAGCGTCATTAAACAGGTCAGCAAATCAGTGGTCTGTCAGAATAACCCAGTGGGTGCATAGGCAATGAAGATACAGTCTAGGCTAGCGAAAAATGACGTGAAGTAACCGGACGGGGAAATTGCAGGCTTACGATGGTTTCGATTTAGGTGTCGAATGACTGCCTAAGGGGATGCCAATATCGCTTAAATCATTTTTATTAAAAAAAAAGCAGGCAACACGTCGTACACTGGGTTTAACTAACAAAGATTGATGACGATGATGTATATTAAACTTTGTGAAATCAACCAACCCTTGATTGACCGATGGCGGCTCCGTAGCTATCACAATGGTGCACTGTTTTAGTGGGGCAACGCATCGGTCGCAACGCAAGGGCTGACACGCGACTGGCGCCATCATCTCGTATGACGTGCGGAGCAGCAAAAGATAGAAATGCTGACGTCATACTTCAAGCATTGAGACGTCGTTACGCGACGGTCTTCGTGTGCCGGGTTCGTGGAGAAACAAAAAGTGAAATGGGAAACCTCGATACTGTAAGCGCGGTCGTTTTTTTTTTTTTTTCACGATAACATTAGGTTGACGCCTCATTACTAAATATCTGTTTTGAGGACCTACGATTCTCACAAAGAAATAGTTTGATGCTTTTTGAGCAAGCGCCGTTCTAGGAGCGCGGGTTTGATTGCTGACCCTGGCAGCTGCGTTCCGAGAATCTTTCAAAGCAAGGAAAAGAAAAAAAACTGCTTATTAGGATTTCCGAGATCGTTGAAAAAGCCGAAAAAGGCTACAAAAAAGATTACAATATTTTTCTGCAATGTTCCGTTGTTTTTACCTTATGTGTCTGATGTTTGATGCCTAATAGTCAATACGAAGTTTCATTCATCATATCTAACCGTAATGCAGTGCGCGGCATGCCCGACAGATGTCGCAAACCACTACGCGAAAATAAACGACCGCGATCTGGCACCGCACGGGTCGTCGGTTTCCATTCAATTACCACGAGCGCACGAGTCCGCGTTTTGTATATTACGTCTATTAGGTTTCACCGTGATCGATTACGAGAAGCCATCGGTTAGGTTAGGTCGTCGCGCTATCATTGTTGGCGCTTTATTGACCCGGGTCGACAATTCTCGAGATGATCATTCACGGCTCCTTGCCGATTGGTGTTCTCTCAGAGACAAACTACGAAAGAAAAGAAAAAAGAAAGAAATCTTAAGGGATGATTACTGTGACACGACGCTTTCTCGTGATCGATTAGGGTACTCCTAATATCTGTCTGATCACACAACAGGCGCCACGTATAACGAGTCTACTTCTCACAATCACGGCTTCCCTAGAGATGCGTAAATCTCGATCCTCGTCGCTCGATTTCGACTCCGGTAATTCGAAGCAGAAAGAAAGAACACAGCAAAGCGATCGTGACATTTCTCGGCGCTCGCGCTTGCTTTAATTGCCGTTCTGCGCGCGCGCGCTCAACATAAAATGTCGTACACGTCGCACGTATGAGTAATAAGCGGCGCAACCCGCATTAAAATGTGGGATGTTTAAAAAAAAGAGCTTGAATTTTTTCGTTCTTCGACATTTAATTTGAACTGTTCTGGCGAGGAAGCTTGTTTAAATGAAATTAATACCGTTACGTACCACGCGTGGAACGTCTGACAGCCGGTTCAATAAAGTTTATGCAGTTTCCTTATCTAAATGGTAGTTGGGGAGGGTTTGGAAGTGTGTAAAATATAACATGGGGCCGGCACTATTTTACGGCTCGGGAGCAGCGATAGCACAGGCTCTGTAGTGCAGCGTTGCAAAATGGGATCTGAGTCCCGCAGTGACTCACGGACGTTTCGGAGCCGAAAAACTGCCAATATCAGAAGATTACTGATTTGCGATTGTTGATGCAACACTACAGGAAGGAAAACAATGCGCAGAACAATCACCATGGCAAAGGCTACTGTACACAGCGCTCAGATTAGTAAGTTAAGCGCTGTGTTGTCGTCTCCGCCTTCGTTCTCGTTCCGTGCGCGATGTTTCGTTTCTGCAGTTTTCAAACAGCAACGGAAGAAAAAAAGATGTAGAGAACTATCTGGAAATGGATGTTAAACGCGATAAACGTGCAGTGCTGACCGTGATCGGGGCAGCGAAGTATCCGTAATGCATTGCCTCCTTCCTGGGGCAGTTCGTCGTCGTGCGGCGTTTCGATCTCGAAGCCGGAGAAAAGGAGGGGGTGCTTCAGCTCTGGCTGGCTACTGGATTGACTAGCGCGCAAGCTGTTGTCTCGGCTCGAGTCGCCTCCCGAGTCTGCGCGACGACGCGCACGTCTGCTGTTCAACACAATGGAGGCAGAAAGGCGAGCACCTTCTGGATATCGCTCTTTTGATCATTTTTTTTATTGGAAGGAGCAGCTTTGCTGTTATGCAGCGCCAAGTATAAGCGGCTGCTGCTGCAGGTCACAGTATATATAGCGTTAGTCGACGGCAAGTGTTCTTGAGTCTCGTGAGAGAGACAGAGATGCCTCCGAGTGATCTCTATTGCTGTAGCGCGTGAAATATATAGTTCGGACTCAGTTTTGATTATAAAGAATATCGTTGTCAGTAGCGCAGCGTGTGTGTTTCTTTGCGTACATTCTTTAAAACGTGTGCCTGGCTCGCGCTAGAATTGAATTGTTCAGTACGCGATACCAACAAGCCAGCAGAGTTAGAGATAATACTGTCGCGACGAAGGCGGCGCCAAGATTATTTTACCGGGGGTGGCACTCATGAAAGACGAAGTGAGTTCCTTGGCGAAGAGGGGGCTACGCGTAAGCGGGATCAAATTTCTCAACAGTGATTGGCTCCCTTCTGCAGCTTGCGTAAGGGAGCCAATCACGATCAAGAAATTCGACCCGGATCAGGCCCTAACGCGACCGAAAGCGACCGCGTGACACCGGTATTAGAGAAAGCGTGCGACGTCGTAGGCTTACGCTGCGTAGCATTTTCGAAAAATAAGCGGGAGAGTGTCAGAAAACAAATATGGACCCCCTACCCCTAGTGTAAGCTGAAATTCATTCATACGGTGCAATACCTCTCCATATTAAAATGGCCGAAAAATTGCAATAAATCGGAGCGTAACGGAAATGAACAATAATGTTATGCGCAAATGAATAATGAATGCGCGAACGAAGTGATTCAATACATTAACAACGGACAGTCTGGCAACTTTTCTTTCTCTTTTTCCCAACGCAGCCGAAGACCTATGCAAACACGGTGATACAACTTCCACTGGTAATCGCAAAAAAAAAAAAAAATAATAAAAAAATAAGAATTAAAATTAAAAATACACATGATTATTTATGCAGAGATATTTTACTGAATAACTGCAATTAACTATGTTTTATAGTGTAGCCGGATTAAGGCTGATTATATTCTACTTCTATGCCATTTTATTTTTTGAATATTGACTCATGGACGAACTCAGTGCGAATCGATGGCACAGAACACCTTGCTGATATAATGTTTACCGATGTCATTGGTGTTGTTGCTTTACTTGCGTGGTTCACGCGTTACTTGGTTATAGCTTATAGCCGTTATAGCGGGGGTTGGTACTTGTAACTGTTCAAGCGAAGCCGGTAGATCTAAGTTTAAATCTGTGGTATACGCTGAATAACTGAACACTAATTTGATGAAAAGTTGTTAATTATATAAGTAAGCATATGTATTTGAAGGGCTGGAAATAAGAAACAAAACGAAGGCCAGACAACCGGCATTCGCACATGCACACCAATATACCAATATACGCACAACGAACATAAACACTCACACATCTCAAAAACAACTAAGAATGCATGAATGTTCTAAGTTATGCTGAAGAACAAAGCAATTATTATGCACAATCGATCTTGATGAACACATTTTTTTTTCCACGGATAATTCATTTAGCATTGTGCCGAGGCAGCCAGATCCGCCGCCTTCGTTCCAACAGGTCTCGCCTTTCCGACGCGTCGCGAGCGCTTGAAGCTGCGAATTCGACAACGAGATTCCTCGTGTTGCGCTCGCGTGTACGTGTCTTCCGGAAGTACGTGTCTTCCGGGATATGGGCCAATAGGAACGTGGCACAAAGTGCCCAAACCCGCTTCCTTCCTTCCTGCGTGTATACTCCATTTTCTTTGCTTCCTTCCTTCCTGCCTATGTTAAGTATATACTTTTTGCTTCAACAGCGGAGCACCCGAGCGCCTTAAAACAACTCCGCCTTGTTTCTTTGTTCTCTCTTTTCTGACTGTGCACTCGCTGGACTTTAGCTGCTCTTATATAAGCCATCCTGTTTTACGAGGCTGCTCTCTTCCCGCTTCGGTTTTCCGGCTCCCTCACGCAGCCGCCCGCCTTCGAGGGAAATATAATTTTACGCTTCTCCTTTTCGGGTGCGTCGTCGTCGTCGTCTTTCCCATCGCTGCCGATGCTGGCGGCTTCGGGAACACGCGCGCCGTATACACTTCCGAACTGCCCGTCTTAGTCGTTGTCGTAAAAGCGTCGCGCCGTCGTAGTCGTCGAAGATAAAGAAAAACACAAACACGAACAAATACAAAAGCGGCAGAACGCGGGACGCGGGAAGAGTAAAAGGAAAGACAGGAAAGACGAAGGAAAGTGAAGATGGTGGTAGATTGCACCGGAATGGAGGCGCATACTATACGTATACGTAGAGTGAGCAGCGATTCGGAGGTGATCACTTTAGGACTAAACCTGGAGTAAGTGCTCTGACTGCAGCGTATAACTTTTCTTGGAAGGTAAAACGAATGCCTTAGCAAAAAGAGATAGATAGATAGATAGATAGATAGATAGATAGATAGATAGATAGATAGATAGATAGATAGATAGATAGATAGATAGATAGATAGATAGATAGATAGATAGATAGATAGATAGATAGATAGATAGATAGATAGATAGATAGATAGATAGATAGATAGATAGATAGATAGATAGATAGATAGATAGATAGATAGATAGATAGATAGATAGATAGATAGATAGATAGATAGATATGAGGGAATTGGAGCTTCTGGTTAGTTACCCTGCAAAAGGAGGAAGGAAAAAGAGGAAATAAAGACGGAACAATAAGCGGAGACACAAAGCGGGTGAGTGAGCAAAAAATACTTCTTGATGTCGTATTTCACACGGTGGCGCAGTGGCTATAACGTTAGGTCACGGGTTCGACTCCTTGTCCCGGCGGCCGCATTCTCTTGAAGGTGGAACTTAGAAAAAGGAAGCCACTCGTGTACTTAGATTTGGACGCGCGATTAAGAAGCATAGCCGGGAGAAATAAGCCGGAGCTCCAAACCGATGCTTGCGACATAACCCGTTCATGCATTTTTGGGATGTACGAAGACATTTTTTTAGTGAACTAATGTGTGTTTGTGTAAGAGGAAACATACCAATGTGTCTAAGCGATACAAGCAGTAGGGCTGCACTTGACGTATAGATTTGAATATGCCATGTTATTGTGTGTACGCATATTTTCAATTCGACATCTGTTCTCGTGGAACACTATTATACGTTCTACTCAGATTCTGAGGCTTGATGACTGTCGTACTTAACATAAATTTGCCCGCGTTTCCATTCATAAGCAACATGGATTCACTTCACGACGATGAATGCAGCCATGCGACGGGTTTAGCCGAAGGCCATTACCGAAGCAAACACAGTGACTATATACTACAAATGCAAACGTAAGTACGTCTGCTTAAAAAAAGAAAAAAAAGAAAAAAAAAAACAACGACAGCTTTGTTAGACAGCGCAATCATGCGGACCGTCTACAGCCGCGAAGAGGGCACATTGTGATCTGGAACACAGCAGGGCCATTTTCAAAGGCCAAAAGACACAACTCTCAACGATATAGAGACCATCGGTCGCATTGGGGCTGCTTTTGTCACGGTTCATTTCCTCAACTGCAATCCGCCAGACGCCTGACGCGACGCCGATCGACGAGACGCGTCGGAAAGATGACTTCTACGATGAGGAGGAACACGTAACCTCCACCCGCTTTATTTTTCTTTCTTTGTAATCTCATTATGGTCAGTAGTTCGCGCTAAGAGTACCATCACTTGTCTTTGTTCATGGATAATGCTGGGTGTTTGTAGAATCATGGTCTTTCGCGTATGTATGTATGTATGTATGTATGTATGTATGTATGTATGTATGTATGTATGTATGTATGTATGTATGTATGTATGTATGTATGTATGTATGTATGTATGTATGTATGTATGTATGTATGTATGTATGTATGTATGTATGTATGTGGTCTAGTGGTTATGGCGCTCGACTGCTGACCCGAAGGTCGCGGGATCGAATCCCGGCCGCGGCGGCTGCATTTTCGATGGAGGCGAAAATGTTTGAGGCTCGTGTGCTTAGATTTAGGTGCACGTTAAAGAACCCCAGGTGGTCGATATTTCCGCAGCCCTCCACTACGGCGTCTCTCATAATCATATCGTGGTTTTGGGACGTTAAACCCCAGATATTATTATGTATGTATGTATGTATGTATGTATGTATGTATGTATGTATGTATGTATGTATGTATGTATGTATGTATGTATGTATGTATGTATGTATGTATGTATGTATGTATGTATGTATGTATGTATGTATGTATGTATGTATGTATGTATGTATGTATGTATGTATGTATGTTGTGACGTATGAGCACTTGAGAGAGCTATTCGAGGGTACATTTCCCGCATTTCCAGCATTATCTTATTCTAACGCGTGTACTTGTAGCCTTGCTTGTTAAACAAGTTTATTTCTCGCCTCGAATAGTACTATTTCTTGGCATTGACCATGGGGATGAAATAGCAGGTAAAAGCAGTTGAACTTGCGTATTAGGGTTAGGGGCTTTAGGAGGACTAGGGGCTTTAGAAGCGAAGTGAAAGTTTATTGCCACATAGTGATAAAAAATCTATAAACAGCAAGGATCGTAAGCTATAGGTCGCTCATGCGTGCACATAGGAGTGCGCTCTCCAAATGTGCGAGTCGATTCTAGACAAAACCTTTGAACTTGCGCTCAGTCTTTGACGTTGAACGGAAGTTGGCAGATTCAGTTAATGGCCGCAAAACCAAGCCCACAAATATTACCGACCTATATATCGATCAATCAATCATGGTTAGTTATGTACATTTGTTAACCCATATATGCCCAGTGTCCTACATATAGGACGCTTCTTTGATGCACTTTAACATCGCTATTTCTTTAGCTGATGACTAGCGCCACCTACAGCACGTCAAGCAGGCCTCATTCTCAACGTGTGCAAGCCTAGACATTGCTTGCTTTTCATGCTGCCACGTGCCGACTGCTTTCTCCGGGCAAACGCGTGCTTTGTGTGAAATACTTCATGGAAAGGAAGAAGTGCAATGTCGGTGTGCACGTGAAATGTTTCAAGGCTTACCACACCCGCACATAGCACCCCTAATGCCCAGTGTCGTATATGTATAGGACGGCTTGAAAAACAGTGTTGCGTTTACCTGGCAGTAAATAAAGAACTTGTGCTTTCTTTTGAAGGTATAAGTACACTTTTTGTGAAAAAAATATTTGTTTTGCCATTTTTTCTGAATTTGGGCATATATGGGTTAATCAAACCTAACACTAAAAGACTGTGATACTTTATGACCTTATGCTTTTTTTTTTCGGAGAAGGTGCGATGTCATCACAACAACATTTTGACGTAGATGTGTTGACATGAACCGTGTCAACCGCGCTTTTATATCAGTTTTCATTTTCTTTCCCCAGTGTAAGGTTTCCTACCCTACACTGGGGGTAATACAATCGACTGAGAAAAGAAAGATGGCCTTCGCCTTCTAGTCGACATTGGTGAAATCGTAAGGACTCGTGTGATTTCCTTATCCTCGATCCAAGCCGAGCCAAAGAAAGCCAGAAAGAGGTTCAAGTGGGGCATTTCCGCTGGGGGGAGTGGACGTCGCGCGTTAATCATGCATCGAGAGGGCAGGTAGCTCGCCGAACATGCCGCTGTTGGCCTTGCCGCAATCTGACCGCCAACCGGGAGAAAATCGAATCGGGTCACCAGCGCGCTCAGCTATAGACGCCGACCGGCCCTCTCGTTGACCGGTCACCGAAGGGACCCGAGCTAATCAATGTGGGCGCTAAATATGATCGCCCCGGTGGCCCGCCGCCGGTTGCTGTTCAATAAGTGGTGGCCATGGCGTGTCCCAAAAAAAGATGGGACGCTCGTGGCGTGGGCTACGTCGGCTGCCTCTTGTATCGAGTTGTACCGAAGCGACGCTGAAATGGGGTTGGCGCCGACCCAACTGTCGGTGACTCGTACTGTATAGTGATGGAACACCAGCGCTTAGAAGGTATTGTATCACTGAAACTAAGCTTTATTGCGGGCACAAACAGGCTGTCACGGCGAAACATCGATTGTTACTAACTACCCAGATTGTTGCTAACTGGCTTGTTGCTGGCTAGGTTGTTGCTAGCTGGACTGAGTGGGCCGTGAGAAGGAAAGCGCCTTCGAGGACGGCAGTGAATTGGGAGGTGCAATAAACTAGAAAATATGGAGACAGGATGGAATCCGCTGGCGCGTGACAGGGGTAATTGTTCAGACAAATTAGAACACATACACACACAAAAAGAGAAGGGACAGTGCAGAGGGTTGACAGGATAACATGGCTGACGACACTCTGTCCTGTCTCTTCTTGTTCCCGCGTATGTCTTTGTATTTATGTGGTGTGATCTGTATCAACGATGCGTCACCAACTAGCCTACCATTAAAGGTAGGCTAGTAGAAGGGGTAATTGCAGGTGGCTGGGAAAGCCGTTCCTTCTACAGCACAAGTGAAATAGGCTGATGATGATTGCTATCGGACCGGTTTACCTTAAGAATACTCCTTTACAGATGTTATGCATGGCTTTAGTGGCAATGCTAGAACGTTCCGAAATGGCTATGCAAATCGAATATGCCGTAAGAGTATTATTAAAAAACATTGTCGGTGTTAACGGCCTGCGTGCCTTAGTATGGCTGACAGCGGCCAGCGCAGGAGCGATTTGTGGTTGTGCGTGCATTTAATTAGAAAATTGACTCCTCGTTTAAAAGGTCTTCCGTAATTTCAAGTAACCGTTTCCCAGCTATCTTCTGGTCACCTTCAGCTCGATGCTCAAATTTTCACATAAACGTTACCACGCGCATTCTCGACTCGAAAGTGTCGCAGTCCGTTTAGGAGGCAGAAATCAGGCGATAAACTAAAGTGCCTACGAACATAAATCGTGTGAGTGTTGTAAAGAAATAGTTCGACTACACTTTTTTTTTTAATTTGGGTATAGACCCGATAAAACGCCCGTTATTTATCCCGGTAGCATTTTAAAGCTAGCACAACAGCCAGTGTGCCATTCATTCAACATCGCCTTGCTATTCCGCACACGGCTATGCATAACGAAGCAAATTCAAGGGTTGATTGATTAATTTGTTAAGCTTTAAAACGGACAAAAATGGGGAGAGTGTACGACCTCCTTAGGTACCGGTTAGTGGACAGTACCCGTGCAGACAGCTATGCGATTGATACCTGATGCGGTCTGAATATTGCTGGGTCATTTAATACACATGGAACTTATACAATTTCTTTATTTAGCAGGAGCTTTCCAGAGTGCGTCATGCTTTGAAGTCCAGTGTCGCGCGTCCACTCTACGAAAATTTCAGTGGTGGTGGTCACCGAAAAGAAACACGTGCTGCGCATTTCACGATTTTTTTTTGTATTTACATCCCGTATCTTACGCGCAACGGCAAAAATTGATTTTGATCGACTCGTAGGACGGGTCAGAAGCAAGTACTAACATTTTACTCCCGCCAGGCGAAACGCGACCACAAATAGCCCATACCGTTTTATGGCGTCTGCGGAGTTGCGCTGTTAATATTCTTTGCCTCGGGGGGGCCCTCCCACGAGAGCACCAACAAAAATGGCTGCTGCTCCGATTGTTGCTATGGTGACTACTGTGTTTGATGATGGTCATTTATTCGCCCAGTGCTCTACAGGGCCGCCGCTTTACGAGGTTCGTCCGGAATTACTTCGTCGTAAAATTTGCAGCGCGAGATTCATGTCCATTGTATATAGCTCATGTAGCACGCTTCGTAAAGAACGATGGCGCAGTTAGTACTTTTTGCAACCTGGACAAACCAGCGTGCCTTGCGTATGTCCGCGGCACACGCCTTCTCAAGTGAGACCCCATTACCGCATTCCTGACAAAGTTTAGAGGAGGTTCTATTCTTTCGTGTTGGGCAATGTGTGGTGTTGCAGTGGACATAAACGAAGTACCGGGCAAATGAGGTGTCCATTCTGTCGCCGCGTACTTCCAGAGTAACGTAGATTCAAAAGACATAAACCTGTAGCTTAGAACGGAAGTTACACAACAATTTTTTTATTTGGTTGTTTTGACAGTCTCTTTTTTATTATGTGTTATTTAGGAGATGTTAGCGCTTTTATATAGCACCGGCTACTCCTTTTCACAGATAACAGGATACGTGAAAAACCCAGCAACGCAAAAAAAGAAAATCACAGCATATCCACGGAGTGAATGATGATGAGTGGGCGAAGCTGCGGAGGTTCATCGGTAAACCGTGAATCTTCCGTGAATTCTGCCCAGTACATCATCACCGACGTGAGATCGGGCGCGTTTATACTAAAGGTTCGATGAGAGTTATGACGACTTGCAGCTCACTTTAATTTTACATGTACGCTGTGAATTTTCATTGTTTAGAAAACCATTGCTTTAAAAAACATCTGGCGTCTTTCGTTAAGCAGCTGGCGTCTTTTCGTTTTGCTTTAGAAACATCTGGCGTCTTTTCGTTTTGCTTTTAGAAAACATCTGGCGTCTTTCGTTGGTTTATTTCATCAATCAACGGCGTTTTGAACAAAATTTTTATTGTTTAATCACGCACACGAGAAATCTCACCAGGCACTACCTTGGAGGTAAACAATGGCTGCTAATGGGAATGAGAGACAGAAGAAGTCGGCTTTCAGCTAACACTTACATTCCTACTTCTACTAACGTTTCCTACTTTAACATGCCAATGGCTGCTAATGGGGAATGAGAGACAGAAGAATTCGGCTTTTAGTAAACGCGCACGCTGCGAATTTTTTATTGTTCAACAACGCACAGGAGAAATCTCCCACCGGCACCACCTTGGAGGTCAAGATTTGGTACTAGCGTTACGACTGGTTACGCACTACGAGGGACGAACGGGTGCCGCTTTAAGGAGCTTCGCCCCTAAAAACGTACATGAATGAGCACCTAGGGAGAGTTCATGCAAGTCCATTTACGTAGTGACACGAAAAACAACACAAAATACAGTCCAGTCACATAGCACTGTAGTTCACATAAGATACAGCCACACGAACACCGTATATGTTGAAAATAATACACAACGTCCAGTCGCGTAACAACACCTGTTTTTGATTTTCTTAGTTATTTGCCAGCGAGTTAGTGTCATATTCGAGAATTCGTGGACACGTTGCTTAGAAAAAAAAAAAATTGTGTTTGCGTGTCCGTGCGTGTGTTTGTCTACTGCACGAAAATCCTCATGAAATAGGCGAAAATTCCGCGCGAAAATAAACACGCGTGCGCACCTTTGCACAACTACTTATGAAGGACTCAACGAACATAGCACATCATATGGTCGTAGCTAAACGCAGCGTTGCATAATTATTTATTTATTATCAATACACCCAAGCGCCGTAGCATTACAAAGGGGAGTAAAGTTACAATTGAAACGCAATTAAAATAAGAAAGAATTCAGCTAAAGGTGGCATCATTATACGAATTTTAAAGTACAATAACACTGAGAAACATTATATAGTTACGCAAACAGTACTACAGACAGCTTTGCAAACAGTAAGTATGGCGTGATACTAAAGGAAATATCTGGATATGTTGTACTTTTTTACGAGACACGCTCCTTGCTTACCTGTGACATTACTAGTCACCGAGAACAAGAGGTGGTTGCTTTCAAAATATGAGGCACGTGTCCGTCAGGAACCCAAATATACCGAACAGTCAAACGCACGGTCGCCTTTCGTCCCAATGCAGCTCGCACTGACGGTTTCGAAATACGGTTTGGGTTGTTCGCTTGTCGACCTACGTTGTTCCTGACACCGAGTAATTCTTTGAAGTGCGAACTCGTGCGAGAGCTTCCTCCTTTCAAAGCGAGGCGTCAATTGGCGGTTCTTGGAGAAACAGTGGACCTTCGTAGGACGCAGCTCTTCGAGTTTCGTCAGTGCGTCAGTCAGTCGGAGTTGCGCAACTTCACAGTGCTTTTATAGCGTTGTCTGTCAAGGTACCCTTTGTTCGAGCACACTGGAAGACATTTGACACACAAAAAATAAACGCTGCAGCGTTGGCGCACACGTGATGCGTTCGCACGTGGATATCAGCGAACTTGTGCCTCTTTCTCCAACCTATAGGAGAAAATGACATGGCACTTCGCGAGAGAGAATAGGTTGGGAGGTATTTCTCAACGTGGATTGGCATATACCGCAGCGGACAACATTTAATCGGAAGATTTCCTTTTTATTATATTCTGACGGGACACAATGTTATAATCAAAAAGTGAGAAGTAACGCCCACCGCTACGCGTAGGTGATGTACAAAAGTCACGTACGTTAGTAACCTGATGTAGCGGTCACGTAGCGAAACGCCGTTGCAATCAGAAAGAATATACCTCAGGATTGATTGGCGTGGGTGGCGCAGACGTTTCGCAGTACCTTGGAGCGTTATTCTCATTTCGTTTTTCTTCTTCTTGCTCTTCTTTACACTGTCTATAGAAGAAAGTAGACAGCGACTAAACTCGGTGATATGTGTGCAGCATAGCGGGCGGGAAACCACCAATCGGGGTGAGCGGGGAACAAACGGCAAGAGATGACGGAATAATAGGACGTGCCACTCTTGCCTCTTACATTTCGTCGATCACTGGTATGCAGTTTACGTTCTTTCTCTCTATCCTTTGTCCTTCCTTTTAGCTATAGCACTCCCTTCGAGGCTTCGGGGCAGTGGCGTCTGATCCGGATTTGATCGACTTAGCCTCCGGAAGCGTGGGGTCTCTCTGGCCAATTTCCACGCTCGGCCTGGCAAATTTCCGGACAACTCCCGCGGTCGCGTCGACTACAGCCTGCGGTGAAAGCGACGCGGCAGCTGTGGGCTTCGTCGGCGCGCACCTATTGCAGCTGTACTCTGACGGGCTTTGCTATGACGAAAGTTATACGAGAGGAGGAGGGGGAGAGAGAGAGAGAGGGCCAGCATTAGGCCAGCATGTATAAAGGGCGAGCATACACTGGAGGCCTGGAGATGGCGAAGCGAGGGAAACAAGGCAGCGGCAGTGGTTGGGGAAATGGAGAGGAGGGCGCAGTAGGCGAGGCACCGACTGCGCAAGATCGATTGCCTTACATACACACAAACACACCAGTCGAGGGAGTGAGCGAGAGGCTGACGGTGCCGCGGTAACGGCAAGTAAAATGCAGCTGCATCAGTGCACAACGGTGGTCGGTCGCCCGCGTAGGGTCCGAACTCTCGGGCAGCCACCGCCGCGGCGAGATCTGTGCACGCTCCGGCAGGCGCCAATTTCTATGGCTTCTGTTTGCGTCTCGCCATAACTTCCTTCCTTTTCTATCCGAGTCGACCCTTTCTCTCGGTTACTATTCTTTCTTTTTATGTCGTTATGTGCACCACTCGATTTCGTTCGCGGCATCGGCCCCCGCGTTCGGACTCTGCTTCTCACTCCCAGGAGGGAGCCGCGGGTTGGCGAGCGATATCGGATGCCGCGCGTCGTCGCGAACTCAATAAACCGCGCGCGCTGCTTTCGGAAGCAACGGTCCGCAAAGCGGTGCCGCACTCACCGCTTTGCGGTGCTGACTTAGTTCGCCTGTCGCGCTGCGTCGCGTTGTCGCTTGATGTTTCTCTCTTTTGGTCAACTGGAATTGGATATCGAAATGATTTGTACGCGGGAACTGCGCCGCGCGGTGCGGCACTCGGTCCTTCGCCTCCTTTTCGATCGCTTCTCGCACCCTGCGCTTTCAGCGCGCTCGCCTGGATTCGGTCCGACGAGATCGCGGCAGAATGCTTACGTTGTGTGTGTGTGTGTGTGTGTGTGTGTGTGTGTGTGTGTGCGTGCGTGTGTGTGTGTGTGTGCGTGCGTGCGTGCGTGCGTGTGTGCGTGTGTGCGTGTGTGCGTGTGTGCGTGCGTGTGCGTGTGTGTGTGTGTGTGTGTGTGTGTGTGTGTGTGTGTGTGTGTGTGTGTGTGTGTGTGTGTGTGTGTGTGTGTGTGTGTGTTTATCGAAATCCCCATGCGATTAAGTCATAAGTTTCTAAGGTTAACAATGGACGACAGGAATGCAAGTGGCGCCTATATTTCAGCAGAGAATTATTGCACGTTTCATGGAGGATTAAACCTTGGCAGTGAAACGATTGAAGCCCGTTTCACTGGCAGGTTCAATCGTCAGCGGACGCGTAGTTAGCCGCCAGAGAGAACACTGAAGTCGCTGCGTGATTCTCAGGTACATGCTCTTTCCTCTTTCTTTCCCCCCTATCTCCCTTTCCCCTATGTTTCCCGTTTCCCAAATGAACAGGCAGGCGTTGTGCCCCTTTAGGTGGCAGTTGTCAGCCTGTTCCCTGCCTATTTTTTCTGTGTCTTCGTGTTTTCTATGTATTCAAACCAAATAATAATTTCTTATTAATAACACTAGTTTGGGTTCTAGGTCCCAAAACTGCGGTATCATTACGAGAGACGCCGTAGCGGCGGGCTCTGGAAATTTCGACCAAATGTGGTTCGTTAACGTGCACCTAAATATAAGCCCCAGCATTTGGACTCCATCAAAATCCGGCCACCGCGGCCAGGATTCGATCCCGCGACCTGCGGGTCAGCACTCAAGCACCATAACCACCAGACAACCGAGGCGGTTGCTCTTTCTTGTCAAGGCGAAAGCCTTAGATGTCTCATGAAACCCGAAAAGCTATATACTTGATGACGTCGAATGTTACTAAATAAAGGAGGCGAAAGCTTATATCTCATAACAGTTCTGCTCTGTCTATGGAGCCGGATCGTTGCGTAGCAGATAAAAAGTCGACGCTAAGCCTTGGAATATGGGGATGCAGATGACAAAAAGAAAAGTTAGTATGTATTGCTGTGTTGATTCTGAATGCAAAATAGCACGGATCCCAACTAGCCTTGAGCCAGGGATTCAGATGTTTAGCCAAGACTCATATCCCCGTGTGTTTTCTCTATCTCGAATAATTCGAATTCAAGGTATTGAATTCCAGAAAGAAAGAAGGTGAGAAAGTAAATTCTAATGCCAGAGGAAATAAGATATTTTGCTTCGTCATTCCACTAGCTGACTGCCACAACAATCCATGTGGCAGCGACTTTTAATCAAGAAATAGATGGAACAAGGCTTTCGAGGGAAATATTTCAATTAATATAAAAGCGCTCAAAAGCGAAGAACGTCGCTGCACGACCGACAATAAAAAAATATCCGTTTCGATAACAAATGGAAACGGCAGCATGAAACAATAGCACCGAAAGAAGAGAAGAGAAATGAGGAAGAGTATGTCGAAGTTCTTTTTATTTTCTTTTTTTTTTTCCTGAAAGCCTGATCCGAGATCGGTGCGCCATTACGGCTTGCTTTCCCGGGCCCGTACCCTTCCATACACCCGCATGGCGCCGCCGGTCTCTTACAAGCGCCGAGGTTCCGCGTTCTCCCTACATATATATACGTGCGCAATCCGTATAGCCGGAGCGCGTGATCTCGACATATCTGCGCGCCATCAATCATTTGCTGGCCGGCATTTGGTGGATCGTTTTCCATCATCAGCTGCCGCCGAAAAAGCGTGTTTCACAGCGCGCTGCCTTTTTCTGCGGCGTTCAGGCATGTAACACTAGAACCAGGCTCGTAAAGCCTCCGCCCCCTCATCGCTGATGCGTTTTTCTTTTATATACACCCCTCCATGTATATACAATACGCGAGACAATTGTCTGTATAGCGATCGGGCGCATCGATTGTTTGGGGGACCGCGGCGCATACATGTCACCAGATGCGCGGCGAAGCTATTTTTTGCTCAGTGTTCTATTTGTTTTATTTTCGTGTGTCGCCGGTCGTTACTATGTTGCCTCGTGGCTCCGTTACGAGAGGCATGAATGAAGTGAAAGAGTGGGAAATACTGCGCGCTGATGAATGAATGTTCTGAATCTTGCAAAGCGCCAAGATGTTCCTGTGCACCGCTGAACAAGGGGATGAGCTATGACGAACATTAATCAGAATAACTATGGATAGGAGGGTCAGGGTTGCTTGTTTTCGGCTTCTTGGTTTATTGCTGCGAGAACGAGTGTGTTTACCGTAATTAATTCTGAGAGTAATGAACATAATAGGTCGCGGGATCGAATCTCCGCCGCGACGGCCGCATTTTCTGTGGAGGTGAAAATGCTTGAGGCCCGTGTACTTAAATTTCGGTGCGCGTTAAAGAACCCCATGTGGTCAACATTTTAGAATCCCTCCACTACGGCATCTCTCATAATCATATCGTGGTTTTGGGACGTTAAACACAATCAATTATTATTATTATTAGTAGTAGTAATTAACATAATGTTGGGTATGGCTACGTGTGCCTTTTCAGTTGCACGAGCATCGTGTGACACCTTTCCAAGCAATTCCGGATTTCCGAATAACCAGAGGGTCTTGTAAAAATAGAACTGTTACGAAATCGCCGGTTCTGGTTCTGTTTTAGTTATATTGGATACATATGATGCTGGTGCATAACTTAAGTTGAGGGACAATTAATTGTCAGCCTACTCAATGGAAATTCATTGAATGGGGCATTGAAAGAGAAGACAGTTTTCTTGCGACCAGTTGGATCGCTGCCACCTGGTGGAGCAGATCTTAACCACGCGCTTCTTTCCACGTGGCCTCTGAGATCAGCTTCGGAAGCGCGACGAAACACAGTTTAGGGTTGCCTCCAATGTTTTAGATGCGAAGCAGCTTTTGCGCTGGGCTTTGTCCGTAGTTCCAGTGGCGACCGTCCGCTTTCTAAAACCTACCATAGCCATCTGTAACATACCGAGCACGCGCTCGCGCCAAGCAGAAGTCTTCGTCTTGTTTTTTGACAGCCTTGATGATGATACGTGCAGAGCACTTTAGGGGCCCGGGCTGCCGTATGCTGTCCTAGCTTGGCGTAACGCAGACAAAACCACGTGTGCTGGCACGCGCTAGCGCGTTCGGGCCTGTCTAAGGGGCTGGGTAAGACGCTGTGGCCTCTCCCCCTTACACTCTCTCAGCAATCACGTGATGGCGTCGGGGAATGAGATTCTGCAGACGCGCGATGAACCCGCGTGGCGTGCTCCAACAAGAGTTCGGGACGAGTAACAGCAACAGCACCTACAGTGAATTCATGGTGTTCTCCACATGCAAGGACGCGTTAACATCGGGCAAGGTGCCCGTGATGAACGGAACTTTAAGTCGACCCATGCGATCCTTCGCATCCCCGCATAGTTCTCTTTAGTGGGAGATGGTGAAATTTTTTAACATGTATATTTAAGGGGAGATTACGCCTCTTCCGTTACATGATTGTTTTCTTCGTAATATCATCAACTACACGCACGCACGCGCGCACGAACGCACACAGACACACACACACATACACACACAAACACACGCACACACGCGCACACGCACGCACGCACGCACGCGCGCGCGCACACACACACACACACACACACACACACACGCACACACACACACACAAACACACGCGCGCACACACACACACACACACACACACACACACACACACACACACACACACACACACACACACACACACACACACACACACACACACACTTACATTCCCATAATCGAAGTCTCGGTGCTACGATGTCTCGTCCTCGGTCCTAACGTACTCGTGGCGCTATAGCCAACATGTTTTGGGAGCTTCAGTGTTTAACTCTCACGAAGCATTGATGTACGAGAAAGAAAAGCAGTAACGAAGGCGGAGGCATGGTGGTAGAACTGAAGGTTTGTGGACAGACGCGATTCCTAAAGGCACTAAAGGCAAGGATTCAAGATATTTCTTTGATAGCCCTTTCCTTTTGGACTTACTTTTAGCAGTATACTTTCACATTTCATTACCGTTATCCTTCTCTACGTCTCGTTCTCTCCTCAGCCGACATTTCGCTATAGCTATTGTTTCGACGACCGTGCTTCTCATATTTAATTACTGATAAAGTAAAAAACGAAAGTCTCTTCCGATGCGACTTCCCGCTATCTGTTTTTTCGAACTACCGTAAAAGTCGAACCGGAACTTTCCAAAAAAAAAAAAGAAGGGAAAAAAAAATACAACAGTTCATAATGATTTTCCGCAGACATGCAGTGGCTGCCGCCTCGTTAAATTTCCAACTGCACAGGTGCGATACGGCGTAGCCGGCGCGCGGAAAGCAGCAGCACGGGTCTGAACGGGGACGGTCGAATCGTTACTCTGCACGACGAACATATGTGGCGTTTTTTTCCAAAAAGAGCCAAATGCAGAAACCAAAACTGGGCTAAATTTCACAGGAGCGTAAAGCGCGCCTAAGTATCTTTAACTTCTAAAACAGTTGGAATCAAATTAGGCAATTCTTGATTGTAACGTGAACTCAAAAAGGCAGTTTATAATAAAAATATATAAGCCATATCCTGCATCTGTTTCAATCAAACTGAGCCACATTCCGTAAAACAGCGCTGCGTCAACGGTCGTGACCAAAAACAACCAATATGGTCTCATCCAATCTGTTTAATTTGTGTCCTAGTTGCTTTGCTATCGTGTTTACGTTCCACAATTAGCTTTTCTAGGGCGAGTTGGCGCTTACTGAAGGACGTGATGTTGTACGGCATTCATACTTCTTTTTCCCGTTTTCCTACTTATTGCCTCTTACAGTGTTTCTTTTCGAGTTTAGCGCTACAGTATCATGTCCTTCTTTCGCTCCAAGACGGTATATATATGAAGTAAAAGACACGTGAAATAAAGATATTGGCCACCTCTCTATTCCTTGACGAAAATTAAGTGATCCGAAACGGCGTAAAACGAGCTCAGAAGAAGAAGAGCTGAATCACTTTTCAAGGCATTCAGTAGATGCCAAGAACAAGAAAGCGCTGCCGACAGTCCAGAATAGTGCGCCTTTTTCCAGGAAGGACTACTCGCTCTTCAAGTCTAGCCATCGCCATTACGCCCATGCGACGAAGGACGGCACCGACGTAAGCACAAGGATGATGTTAATATTATCGCAGAATACTGCTATTCCGTACATTCGAATCGTTTTAGACTTCTTTGACGACCTAATTGAAGCCCAAATGAAATGTTCCAATCTGAAAGAGCCAAATACCAATTTTACTCCTGAATACCGATGATAGTGGGCTGTATAGATTTTAGCCGCAAAACAGATTTGACTTATTTAGGGACAGGAACACATTGGCAAAAAATTGTTGGAGCAGGACCGACCACATTGTCAGTAGCAAAAAAGTGCGTAATTTTTTCAGTTTGAGTTAAAGTGCACTTGGCTCTTTTTGAAAAGAGAGGGAAAAAACGCCACATATATACTATTAGTTATTGTGTTATTGTTTCATTTTTATTCCCTTTAACACTCTTACTAAATGAGCGCATCGGAAACGGCGAGTACGAGAATGCGTCAGTAAAGTTTACTCTAGGGCTAGAGGTAAAATAAAGCTAAACTTACTCGTAGTGTGAAAGGAAAACAGGCTACGTAACTGTGTGCACACAACCATAATGCAAATGAACATTTAGGCTGCCAGATGTGATACTGAGCAGCTCATGGTGGTAATGGGTCCAGGAATGCTGTTCCAGTCTGCAGATCCTTCTTATATGAATGGTATTCAAACGAAGTCCTAGTAATTAGGGTACACAAAAAAAAGAACCCTCCCAGGGTCTCTTATGCATTCACCTAAGACGACTCGAAGGCGAAAGCCATCTTTTTTTCTCAGTCGATGTATTGATCTTGTTCCAGCACCGACCAAAAGCTTTCTGCACCTAACGTGGTTTTGCACTGCCTCCGTGATCGGCCCACCTTTGACCACGCGACGATTTCATGTGATGACGTCATCATTTGAAGGCACTTGATGTGACGCCACAGTGACGCCATGATTACGTCAGAAATTATGGAGATCTGTGACATCATGTTGATGTCATCACGTGATCATGCTTTTTCGCATTGCTCGTGTTGACGCCGCCAACGCGGGGCGTCGGCCAATTCGCGTTTGATGATGCATATAAGGCTTTCCCGTCAAAATAATGGACGATGCCACGCATTAGGAAGCAACGACCCGGAAGATATACATAGTAGATGACAAGCTAATGCACGTGAATATATTGAAACAGGATCGGTGCTTCCGCAAATATTAAAGCGTGGAAAACGTATCAGACAGGAACGTATCAACGAGGTTGGGCGTTGCGTTATCTGTAATGTGCTTACGTTTTTGCAAAGTCACTGCGATTTTTAGACGCTCTTCCCTGTCATGTATAATGGCTACCGTTTCCAAAATCATTCTAGAAAAGGTGTAAAAACGTTTCATGTCTCTGAAAACGCAGAGTACTTCCGGCAAGGATGCGTACACTGATTCACATGCAACAGTAGAAAAAAATTCTGTTACCGACCTGATCGTTAAACACGGCTTCATTTTGTTACTAGAGTTGAAAGTGTCAACCTTTGTAGGACGCAACTTACTAGTTGCAAGTTAAAAGTACACTGAAAAAAAAAAACATTTTAGGGTAGCAGTGGATTCCTGTGAAGTTTCTCGTAAACAAAGGGGGGGGGGGGGCACCTTTTCCCATTAACTGCTGTACGAAGGTTGGTGGTATAGATGGACGCTTCAGGCGGGGGTAATACAATAAAGGATTCCGGATATCGCAGCGAGTGAAAGATACTAAACTTGTCAGGTGATAAGAGTCAGCCTAATTAACTGCAGACGCGGGAACTCCGAAAGTTTTCGCAGCTCTCCACAAAACTGAGCGCCGCGTTTGAGCGCAGCAGAGACCGAGCGTGTGTATATAGAACAAAGTCCGTGGCGCAATCAAGCGATAAAACCCAGGGCCACCCACCCAACGAAATGCCGGCAGCGTCAGGGAGGAAGCAATACCACGTTTAATCAGTGAAAGAGGCACGAACAGCGGGGGTGGGCCTCGGATATTCGCTCATTATCACCAACTTCCTCCTGCTTCCCTAAATAATTTACACCATGGCCACGAACGTACAGAAAGTTTCAGCGCAATGAAGCCTTCAATTATTATTTTCGCTTCGTCATTCTCTCTCCCCCTTCCCCTCTTTCCCAACGTGCGCACACACACACACACACACACACACACACACACACACACACACACACACACACACACACACACACACACACACACACACACACACACACACACACACACACACACACACACACACACACACACACACACACACACACACACACACACACACACACACACACTACTTTTTCCCATCGCAGCGTGCATCGCACACGCATATGCTTGTTTATGCAGACTGCTGGAAAAATGAAACCTCTTGCGTCCAGCGGCGAAGCAGTCATATATTTCAACCAGTCCTTTTATTGTAAGGGCCGGACAAGCGCGTTCCGAAGGCGGGCTCCTCCGTATATAGTGCCATTCATATTGCCTCAGCGCTAAAAGCGTGCATATTAATGAGACGTGGTCTCGCGTTCTCCCATATGCATGTGAGCGCGAGCAATCAAAAAGATAAAAGAAAAACGCCGCAGCTTTTCTTTTTTTCGTTTCGACTATGCGTAGTCGCCTATTTAAACGAAGCTCTCCGCTCAACGCGAAATGAATGATTTAGATCGAAGGAACGCAGGCCTTTTCTCTCTATCTCTACATCTCTCTCTTTTTCTATTTTTTTCTAACTTCTCCGTAGCTTTCTGTACTCTCATTCACAGTCACTCGGGACTTCTGTATCCGCATGGTCCTTACGTGTGTCTTTTCATTTTTTTTTTCCGTTTCCACATTTGCTTCCGGTTCTCGGCTATATAGCTTCACGTTGTATGGATGGATTCACGCCGAAGTCCACGATGGCTCCAAATCGGTTTGTCGATTCGAAACACATTAATGTGTTAATGCTCGCGCTGGTCGTGGGGGCCGCCTGTCTCAAGTCTGCCGGCCGATCAATAGCCTTCTAAGGACGTGTAAGGAAAACGTTCTTTTATTTTTATTTTTCTGGTTTCTTCGTTCGCGAGCATAATGGCAGTGACCAGAACGACGAGTACTTATTTGCTTTCGCATTACAATTATGCCCCTCGTTTGCCTCGTCTATCTGAACCGCGCTAGCGACCTCTGTGCCGTGGGCGTACGGGACCACGTTAAAAGGGCGTTGCCAGAAACAAGGAAAGAAAGTACGAGCGGATTTGAGTTTTAAAATAAAAAAAGGAAGGGAAGTGAATGAATCCGTGTAGGCTACGCACATCTGCGAAGCAATTTGCACGTCTATTGCGAAGAGAGATTACACTGTGGCTTTCTTTTTTTCTATATTTGGTTCCGTAGTACATAAAGTTCTGGCAGCAATCTGGGATCTGCGTCAGTCAGACGAAGGCAGGAAATGAGACGGAGTGGGCGTAGAGAGTGAGAGGGAAATGGTGCTAACAGCGAGTCGTGGGAAATATGGTGTTGTCGTCAAGTGCGGCGCGACACGCGACATACGGGGCGCGGTGGCTCGGTAAAACCGCAGGGACTCACGAGGCCGCTTCTAGACGACGAAAATGTATTCCCCGCGCGAGTTTTAGATCAGCCCTCGCTTTAAAGGGCACCGTATAATCAATTTTTTTTTGTCCCTGCGTGTGCGCATGCGCGTGCATGTGTGTGGGCGTTTAAGCTAGTTCTCTCCGTCTGTATCCCCGGTAGACCATTTCAGTCGTGGTCGACGGTGAACGCCCTGCTTGAAATGGGGAGCTTTCGTTTTTCTTTAGAGAGCGTTAGAACAAAGTGATGCAAGCGGTCTTGGGACATGCGATAAAGGGATCCGCGTAGTCATGCTAAAGGTCATGAATATAAAGCTTTGTTAGTTTGGTCACGTCATGAGGGCTGTCCGCTTAAAGGAGCGATTAGTAGTGATACACGGAATGTAAGGTAAAAGAAAACGAACTCACATTTGCACCAGATGGTTACAGTAAAACCCCGGTGATACGAATCTCGCGGGGTTACCAAAAATATTCGCATCATCCGAAATTCGTATCACCAGAAAACATGGCAAATTAGTATGCGACAAAATAAAGTTGGCATACGTTTTGATTTAGTGCTTCCCAGGGCCGCACCGACGTCATGAACAGCTCTAAATGATTACCAGTAAAGTTTTTGGACGTCAACGATCATACTTGTACTCGTAAATATACGGTGCGTGCGCGCGTGAATTCAATGAACCAGATGTGTTGTGACCCGTGACCGCCAGTAGCCCCTTCCTAATCTTACTACGCTTTTCTGCATAAGATCGAAGTATTGCGGCGAAAGTGACCTTAAGAAGCGCTTTCACGCGATAGATGAAGGACATGAAATTTTAGAATCGATGTCCTTTGTTGCTGTTACCTTCTTATCGCGGTGGTGTTGGGGGTGCTTTTCGGGATATTTACAGCCGTTCCCGCACAATCGGGAGGTTTGCTCAAAATCCGGGAGTCTCCCGTGCAAATCGGAGAGTTGGCATGTGTGCGCATACGCTGCGAGGCTAGCTCCTTCGCCAAGACCGTCCGCTTCATCTCTTGGGGTTTTCGTCCACCTTTCATGACGGACCCGCAGCCCAAGTTTCAGTCTTGTTTCTTAGAACGTCTGATTGCGAGGACATGGCTTGCATCGACGTGACAGGCACGTGTTAATTAACGCAGTACAAAGACGCTGCTGTCTCGAGCACGGCAGCACACCAGCACACGTCAACGCGGTGGAAAGAAAAAGAAGAACGCGACGTCAACGCCACCTGTAATCTAAACGCGAAGGCGCATAAGGGCCTCCAAGATTCGAGCGCACAATCACTGAGGCAACGACGCACCGTTGACGGCCGTGCAGCGCGCATGCCCGCACCCGCCGCGACTGCCGCGTCTTTCGCGACAGCGCGGGCAGCCCCTCTTCGTACCTGTGCGCTAGTGTACGTCCGTATCAAACGTCACCGGGTGAAAATCGGTTCGCAACAACCGTACTCCAATACATTGCAGGCTAACGGGCCCTGGCCGGGACCACAGAGAAATTCGTATCACCCCGAAATTCGTACGAGCCGTGATCGTATCACCGAGGTTTTACTGTAGATGGTATTCTGCAGGCTACAGGAAAACGTTTGGACGGGGTTAAATAACCTGCACCAAGTAAATTTCAATGTAAGTAGAAGATCACCACTATTTTCGTGCGGGTACTCGCCACAGGCAACATCAAGTACCTTAAAACAGACAGAGGCTATCTGTTTATCATGAGTAGCTAGTCCTAGATGAAATGAAGACATCAGAGTCAACACCGGCAGGAATATCGTGGCTAGAGATGTTGAACATGTGGCCGCGTTAGAGACCTTGCGCCAGTTCGCCGATCTCGATAGTGTGTATGTTCGCTCTTATGTTCCGTTTGAAAAGGATACCACTAATGGTGTCCTCTCTGACATCGACGTGACAATTTCAAACGCTGATTTGCCAATACTTCTAAAAGCAGCATAATAAACTGTCCTTACACACATTCCTCGCGGCCGCATTTTCGATTGGGGCAAAAATGCTAGAGGTCCGTGTACTATATTCAGGTGCGCGTTAAAGAACCCCAGGTGGTCGAAGTTTCCGGAGCCCTCCGCTGCGGCGTCTTTTATAAGCATACCGACGTTTTGGGACGTTAAACCCCAACAATTATTATTAATACATTCCTCGCATATGGAAGTCGCGTTGTGTGAAGGTGATATTCGAAGGCGAACAACTTCCGTCTCATGCTTCGACGTCGCTGTCACGCGATGTTCCGCGCACGTGTGCCGGATATGCTAGTTCATAATGGTGTAATAGTAGCGCAAAAAAGACGAGGACAAGAAAGTGAACACCACAAGCGCTTCCTAACACCAAAGCGCTTGTGGTGTTCACTTTTTTGTCCTCGTCTTTTTTGCGCTACTATTACACCATTATGAATCAGTACCAACTAGCTCGCCTTTCCGTTTTGCTTCACGGATATGCTAGGTAGCTGGTATACTGTTCAGTACGTTTCCAAGCCAGATTTTATAGTAATTGCGTTATTCTCCAGAATGTTTCACTGCGTCGTCGGCGGCACCAGAGCTCTCCTTCAAGGCCACCAAACCTTATTTACGTCTCGATTTGTTTTTTTTTCCACCTTCAAACAGCCATTTAATTGGTCTTAATAAGCACGAGGAAATTCGGGTGGTTTCAAGTAAATTCAAAACATGTGCAAGTACTGTGTGGTCCCTTAGCAGAAGGCTAGTTGTGGGGCCATTTCTAAATATGTGCAAATACACACAGTAGCCTGTATTACTCTACCGGCATCGTTTGCGATGCACCTTTATAGGCAATTTTTACGGACGGGTTTCGGTTCCGCCATATTGGGCAGTTCACGTTTTCGTTTTGTATCTTGTAACAACTAAACGAACAGTGCTACGGTGGACGTATACGCATGAAAACAGTTGAGTTGGTGCACTCGACGTTTCGTGGCCTTATCAGTTCGCGTCGCGATTAAAAAAAGAAAAAAAAAAAACCATACGTTTAACAGCCCAAGGTGGCGGCGCCCATATGCCTTACGTATAATCGACTATAACGATCACGATGCGTTTGGAACATCTCGCCTTCCACGTGGCCGCTCGAACGGCTGTTTTCTGCCAGGGAATTCGTAGGATGCGAATCTTCGGCGCGTTGGTGGTTAGATAGGTTGTAGCCGGTCGTTGTCGCGGTTTCGTCAGTATTCGTGACATTTCCGAGCAAAGCCCATTCATTACACAGCGTGTCCCCCAGATACATTGCGCAACGCGATTTTAGGACCCGCAGGCGTGCGTAAGCGTTTGGCAATCGCGCCGTCTCTTGGATACCATCGCTGAACATTTTACGGCGTCGATAGCAGATTGCCGTCTGGCGGCACAGTCACGAAACATACGCGACGTCGTGTTAGGGGATGAGTTATCTGCGCCGTACGTGTCACAGTCGTGAGGAATCAATGTATCGAGAGTATAAAAAGAAAAACAGGTCAAAAGAATAAATAATTTGTACGGACAGCGGCTGTGGGGATTCATCTAAAAGCGCCGACGGGAACAAAGAGGCCATTTTGGTGCGGCGCCGCATGCGTATAGTGCTTTCGCCATGCCGCTGCTCGAAGACCAATGGGATGACATTCCGATAACGGCACGGACCAACCACGATCGATTCGTAACGGATTGCGCCACGGCCGTGTTTCACGTACGCGCACCAGCACACATTTCATTGTTGACGGGTTCCCCGTCCTCTTTGGTGCTGACGCGTGGGGGGGCTTGCGTCACATTTTTTTGCGGAGCGCGAACGCTCGTCGCCGCGTTATCGCGTACAACCAGCTTACATCTGAACAAAGGATGTGCGGCGGAGTCGTTCGGCGCTCTGCAACGCTCAGCTATCATCCCTCTTCGTCCCCCTCTCCCAACTTCCTTTGTATCCCTCGCATTCCTTCCTAGCTTTCCCAACCAGGATACCCTCCCCAACCGGCACGTACAGTTATCATTAAACCTTCTCCGTCTCTCTCTTTTATCCGCCTTTCCTTCCGCAGCAGACGTTGTCTGATTATGCGGGTAATCTGCGACACGACAGGAAAACTGGAACCGACAAGCAGCATTAGTGAAGCAGCATTAGAGGAAGAATGTTTGAAAAGGCTGAGTAGTTCTGAACGTCGGGTTAGTGGTGGGCTGCTGAAACACGACGCAGGACGAGATCGAGATAACCGCACAAAGCAAGACGGCCGGGAACATTTAAATATGGGCCTTTTTAAAAAAAGCTTCTCTTGGTTTTCAAGTGGCGCAGAGTAATGTCGCGGAGTTATTCTTTTCTTCACTGCATTTTCAGTTTTTTCTCCTTACAGCGAACCCGCTCTTTTACTTATTTTCTCCCTTTCTTACGCAGATATCGAGCGTGCCGAATGCTTTATTAGTTGCTCGTATGATGCTTCCGGGATCGATTGCAGTATCCTTTAAGTGCGGAGGACTTTAGGGGCCCGGGCTGTCGTATGCTGTCGTATGCTGTCGTCGCTTGGCGTAACGCAGGCAAAACCACGTATAAAAATAGAAAAAAAGAGGAAGCAAGCGAGAAATAGAAAGGGAGAGAAAGAGAAATAGGAAGAAAAATAGAAATAAGAAGAAATAAAGAGAGAAAGAAGACAGAAAAAAACGGAAAAAGAGAAAAAGAAAGGAGGAAAGAAAAAGAAAACCGAATCCAAACAAAGAAGGCTGTCCGCACTTCCTTCAGGTTTGGCACCCCTAGTCCGAAGCTGCCTTAATGTTTTTAATCACAGTCACAGGAAATGCTTTCAAATATGATCGCTGCAGTAACCGTACGCCGTGGTAGCTCATAGGCAAATGCATTCGGCTGCTGAGCTCACCTTGCTATTCTATTTCTCATTCCCAAAGCGTAAGGTAGGCAAGAGGATATTTTATTTTTCTGGTTAACCTCCCTGCCTTCTCTTCTGCCTTTGTTTCCTTCCTTCGTACTGAGCTAAAGGTCACGGGTACATTGACAAAAAATAAATAAATTTACACACCCTGATTTAGGTTAGTGCTAGAAACCTTTGAATGATGAAACTTAGCCTTTTATGAGATTGCTGCATAGTGATCATAGAGTGCGAAACTGCATAAGTAATCACTGCGATATGCTATACTATATATTGCAGTGGGGAAGAGAGACCTCCTTATAATATGATCAATATGGTGAGGTGACTGGGTTCCTCAGTGAATGATGATTCTTGGGGCGGAGGCAAATGTACAAAACCCTAATGCTTTAATGCATTGAAAGACATAATAGGATGTCCGAAGAAACCTTTAAAAAATGTCACTCTGTTTAGCACTTTGAATAAGCCAGGCGGACCTCTCAGATTTTTTCAGTTTCTCTTTATAAGTTCTCACGCAGTAGTAAGCGGCGCTATGGAGCCGATAAAGGTGCCACAAGCGAGGATATTCAGCCTCTTTGTGCGCTTATTTGAAAGTTCTAACACTAAACAGCTTAAATGTAAAAAAAAACCTTTACGGAAAAATGGAGACGCGCGTGTATACCGAAGAACCGAAACATTTTGGTACAATCGATTCATGGCCGATAAATCTACTGCAGTTCTTCGCAAGAGCGTATATATATAATCTGAAGAACTGCCTAGAAAAATGAAGCCTTTGTTTGTTTGTTTTTTTTCTTTCACCGAACACTTCTTTTTTTTCCATGGTCTGCGTGGACTCCCTGAAATAAGCGATGTTCGCGCGTTCCGCAGCCAGCTGCCGCTGCTGACACCATATCGGCCCTTCGGCGCTGAGCGCGCGGGACAAACAAAGGCCTCGGCAGAATGCGATTCTCCGAGAATCCCTTCGCTAATATACGCCCACAGCGCTCCACAGGACGCCAGCTGCCGTGGTCTGTAGGACATCGATCCCGAAACTAGGCAACGCCTGCAGAGCGAAAGAGAGATCGCCGAGAGAAGGAGAGACAGCAAGCGAGAGAGAGAGAAAAAAAAACAAGAACAAGGAAGAGAATGACACGAGAAACGTAATCAAAAGGTGCAATAGCGAAAAAAATCACTCATTTTACGCTTAGAGACAGACAGACAGACAGACAGACAGACAGACAGACAGACAGACAGATAGATAGATAGATAGATAGATAGATAGATAGATAGATAGATAGATAGATAGATAGATAGATAGATAGATAGATAGATAGATAGATAGATAGATAGATAGATAGATAGATAGATAGATAGATAGATAGATAGATAGATAGATAGATAGATAGATAGATAGATAGATAGATAGATAGATAGATAGATAGATAGATAGATAGATAGATAGATAGATAGATAGATAGCGTGCCGTAGGTAATGACGGAATGACCAGTGTGTGAAGCAGCGAAGCAAGGGTGCCAGAGAGGTGAAAGGGGGAGGAAAGGACTCGACAGGCAGTGGACTGGTCGTAATGAACGCTGTATCTCTGCTCGCTTCGCCTCCTCCCGGCCCGGATGACCCGATTCGTTCTTCGTTTCTCTTGTCCGTCCTATATGTGGCCTGGGGTATTCTGTCTCCTTTTCTTTTTCGTTTGACAAGAATCCACGTTCCGTCTCTCGGCTCGCGTGCGTCCTTATTCGAATCACTCGGCTTCACCCATGATGAGCGCGTGCGCGCTAGGCCAGCCAATCAGCAGCAAACTCTGGGACTGACAGAGAGCAACGAACAAGTCAGGGACGCGCAAACACACACTCACTCGCACGCACGCACGCGGGCAGTAGGCAGCCAACTAAGTGGGCGTGTACGGCTCACTAAGGTGATGACTGCGGCTGTGTTCTATTACTTGCCGCTGATGGCTAAAGAAACAGCTAGGCGAGCCTTTGCCATTCTACGTCTTTACTTCTAAAGAAGCCGGCAAGGAAGGACCTGCTTAGCGAAGACAGCATCGAAGTCAGAAGCAGGATATCTTGCTGTCGAGACAACATGGAGACTGAGCGCAGTGATTGGGAACATGAATGGGAAGACTGAAATGGCAGTTACGTTTTCTCACGCGCTTAGCATAAACCATACTTCAGGCTTTTTAGCGTACTGTGGCAACGAGAGAAAATCTAGGCAAAAGCACTTATCACAAGGAGCTGTAGCCGGCACAGTCTTTTTAACGTTGTTGTTCTTGTTGCGGTCCTCTAAGGAATTGCATATTTCTGTTGGTCGCCGTTGTGGTTTGTTTGAATGCTAAAACATGTTCGTATCATAGCCATCCTCACCGCATTATAGGAATGGCAATATTCGTACGAGGACACAATAAGTACGAATCGTGACATGACTGGTGTAGGTTTTCCTTTTTTTTGTGTTCGCAACGCTACAAAACTAAATGCGCTTTAAACATAAATTACTGCAACTACGCTTCCTTTGTGAAATGAGCATTATTTGATTTCGTTTATTTTTATGCCATAACGGGACGCGCGTGTTTGGGTAATCTTACTACCTCCGCTCCACCTCCGCTTCTAGCACACAGCACGTCATAGACATCAAGAACTCCGTGTGCACCCTACGCCCACAAAGCTATAAGCGGTGATACCTACAGAGGCGTCAACGATGACGCCAGTAATGGCAAAAACATACCCTGGCAAGAAAGTAAGCCCTCCTACTCGAGCAAATATATAGTTATCGTGTGTATCGTCCCACAGGCTGCGGGGAACTTCTGGAAGAGTGTCCATGAAGAGTATCCAGGCTAAAGCAAACACATCTTGAGCGATAAGCCATAGGAGCAGTGGGCTTCAAGCGAGCATTGTGTGATTTATCCCAATGTCCCTGACCGGGCAAGCTCGTGTGTTTTATTTCAATAGTTTCGTTTTTTCCTACTGCTTTCTTCGCCTACGAGTATCATCGCGCACCCCACAGAACAGCTTCTTAGGACATCGCGCAACCGCATCAGCAGTTCGAATTCGCCTTTGATGTGGGGCTGATGGTACGTATCTCAACGGAATCTGCCATTGGCGTGAGCGGTCCTTCTTGCTCGCTTTGTTGACCAGAGAGTGATAGAGAAAGAGAGAGTGAGAGAGATAACGGTATTAAGGAAATGGAAGAAAGCACGCTCCCTCGCGATGTCTCAGTCGTGGAGTGCGGCGGTACAGGCGTTTGCGCAGCGCTGTATTATTATAGGATAGTGTTCACTGGGTGTGCCTCGAGTTGGGGGATAGGTTAGATTGGTCAGATTCTCTGCTTTTTTTATCGCATGAAGACGTTGTCGCTGTTTTTCTCTCTGGGTGATCTTGAGAACGGTGTCAAATCTGCTACGACAGACTACCACTTGTTTTGACCGCGTTGGGAAGGTCATTTTTTAAATGAATAATTTCGGACGCACCATATTATTACATTGCCTTCCACTAGGTCTTCAGGAACCTGTTTAACTCCGTTCCTGATGTTCTCTTTTACGATATCAATTTAGTAAATAGACGGACGCCTTTATTTATTCAGCGTTTATGAATTTATTTGTGCTTTTATTTATTGATTGCTACATACAACACCCCATCTTTATAAATGAGAGGCACGGCTCGCAGGGTCTCCTAAGTTAATTTTATTTTACTTTGTTTCTTGAAGAATGAGAAGGCATCGCTTTAGATAGGCTCAAGAAAGGCAAAGTGACAACCACCCTTTTGTAGCACGAAGTCACAAAGAAATCCATACGGATTTCTCAGCAAGAGAGAATCTTAAGTTGCCGAAAAAATTCGTCCCGGTCCGGGGATCGAACCCGGGACCAACGCCTTTCCGGGGCAGTTACTCTACCAACTGAGCTAACCAGGAAGCTAGCAATTGGCAGCGCGAGGACGAATTCATCGACAACTCGAAGCACACGGACATATATTATTGCAAATCATTCCTGCGGAATCCCTTTCGCCACCTTGCGGAATTCCGCAGAACAAATCTGCGATAAGAAAAGCTGTGTTCTATGTAATAGCGAGACATTGAAAATAAGTGCTAACACGTAAGAAAACGTATGACAAGGCGGCTTCACTTTTGAAAACATGCCCCAACAAACCGCACGCTACACTAATGTAACTTGTCTTTCTTCGATGCCTGTGACTCATGTCAAGAAATATCGATAGCGATGAGACACAAAGTTCTCTCGTGTGAACTTGTGTACCTGCAATTTGTTGCTCCGCGTTTTTAATTGACGAGAGCAATCGGGCTTGGTTCCGAGGTAGGTCGAGGTAAAGTCGGGGTAAAGTCGGGGTAAGTCGGCGTAAGTCGGGGTAAAGGCACGCTGGCTGAGACGTTATAAAAAGTGACACAGTGGACCGGGTGCAATGCTTAGTAGTAATCAGCGATGTAAATTCGCATCAGATTTTCTGTTTTCTGGCACGGAGTATTCTTAAACGCAATCGAGTTGAGAAAATTAAAAGAATGTGCTATCGAACCCTAACGTAGCAATATGCCCATGCACGAGAGCTCACCACGAATTACGTATCTGGTTATAAGATAAAAAATTGACAATACATTAGCGGCTGGGTCTGAAAGCTCTCGAAATAAGCTTCTCAACAAACCTTCACTTAACTTTATTTTGTCCAAGACCTCACCAACTCTAGAAGGGTGAATGAAAAGCACGGAATATTTATAAGAGAGGCACGTAAAGGAGCTCTGTGAAGTCTAAATATTTTACAAGGGCGTGATTGTACGTCTTTTTCTATTCTTGTTCCTCTATGTGAAGCTCTAAAAAGAAATGAGGAGAAAACGCTTCCATTCATTCGTTGCTTAAGATTCCCGGACTTTTTGCGGCTCGCCCGAATAGGTAAATCAGCTTTTCCTTCTATAATTCAAACGAAAGGAACAGAGTGCCCAAAGTGGGCTCGGCAAACGGTAACTGCGGTGGTTTGTGCTTAAAGAAATGAAATAAGGTTTCTAGTTATGTTCGCCTGCTCTACATAGTTATGAAGGATATGTTGGTTGCCTAGAGGGTCAGGTAGAACTCGACGAAAAAAAAAAAACGGTTACCTTACTTGGAGTATTACTTAATTTTGCCCGTTTAATGACCTTGGGCAAAAATGGACATGTTTCGATATGTCCCTGTGTTGTGAGATTGACGACATGTCATTCGACAGTGTATAGGTTGGACAATGTCTTGTGTTCTTGATCTCGTGTATCACAACAACAGAAGGTCACAAAAGCACTGCTAGGGTTCGTAGTAGGTAGCATGACTGAGCGAACTCCTTTAATGCAGCGCTTATAATTTTCTTAACGTTGGTGACTACTCTGGACGTAAACTCTTGACGTTCTCTTGATCATCATCTTTTCCTTCTTCCCCTTTCGCTTCTCTTATAGCGGAGTTGCCGACCGGGCTGAGTGCTAGCTGCCTGCAGTTAGTTATTCTTTCTGTCTTTTCCTTACACCCGCTCTCTCTTGTGCGCATATTAACCACGCTTTTCACTCGCCCCTCTCTCTCAACTTTTTATTTCCCTTTCCCACTCCCTAAGCATACAGAGTAGCCAGCCCGACTCTCTTCTGGGTAACCTTCCTATTTATCGCCATTTGCTTCCTTTCTGCTTTCAGGTAGCATAGACACTTTTCATAATCCGCAAGTGCGCTTCTCCGCGCTGCACATTCGCCCAACTAATGACGGCACCCGCGGTCCTTCAAGTGGGGACGACGTACTAGTTGCACGTGCTGAGGCTTGTATATTATGCGCGTTTATATCAAGAGAGCTGAGTATACGTTTTCTGCGGTACAGCGCAAGCAAACTGCGCTTGAACATGCTGTTTGCAGTAAGTGACTAGTCGCCATTAGTTGGGATAACTACATCGCAGGAAAGCTAGCTTTACAGTTATAAAAAGGGTCCACTGGATCACACCTATTCGCTTTACGCATACCCCCAGCATTTCATCAGCGCCGACGTTATCAGAAGAAAAAAATTATTTAGAAAAATATGCTTTGCTATCAAAACTTCTATGCGCATTCAAGAATCCCTGACGACCCGATGCAACGTTATGCCGTGAGCTAAGACCCTTTTTCCTATACCTGATTCTGCCTGCGATCGAAACGTAAAAAAACATCGTCCTCTAAAAGATCTTTACCAAGTCGCTGTCAGTACACTCTATTCTAGGCTCTTTTTAGCTTTTCAGCTTTTTTTTTTTCGCCTTTGCTCTGGCAAACATTACGCATTGTACTCTGCGCGGCTGTGCTCTATTCGACATTGACAGTGAGATCGCAGTTACCTTGCTTCTTTCGTCGCACTTTGCTCGCAAGTTCGCCGTCCTTATTTCTATCTCTCTCTCTCTCTTTTATTTCTCTCTCTCAGTTTCTCGGCGGTTCTGCGATCTATCCTTTGCAAGCCGAGCCAGTGGCTGAAGCTAATAAATTCGGAGCGGCCCAGGAATGTGCGTAAGGGGGGAGGGAAAGTGAAGGGAGGGCGCAGAATGTAGAGCAGGAACCCCTCTGACAGCGGCATCCACCAAAAAATAAAAAAAAGTCAGACAGCAATGGAGAGGTTGACAGAAAGAAGAGATGAAAGAAGTGCCAAATGTCTGTGGCCCTTACCGGCGGTGCGCTAAACCTGACGTTCGCGTCGAAGAAGCCGGGGGTCTCCAGATGCTCCTCTTTTAGCGAATGCTCCTCACATTTTCTTTCCCACTCCCTCCTTTTTCCCTTTTCTCCACCTCCTCGCCCCCACTCCCTACATCGCCTCTTCTCCATTAAAGTCCCAAGGAGACTCAAGGGAACGTCTGGAGGAGTGAGGGTGAGCTTCTCCGCATGGCCGGCTTTCGATCCTCTCATCGTCTTGTTCTCATCCCTTTTTTCTTCTCGTTTTCACTCCGCGCGTTTTGGTTTGTGCAATCGCTTTTTTGAATCGCCATTAGCGAGTTTTAGTATAGCGGATAACAGCGAACGCAAGGATTTAGCGTTAGCGTTAGCGTTGCGTGCTCCTAACTGCGCATGAGCAGAACGTAAACGTAGCCCGAGCTCTTACGTACGAACGCTATTTCTGGAATATAGCGTTCAACGCTAACGCACGCAAGAGATCCCGCACGTAGGGCAAGATGGCGGTGCCTGTTGAAGCGAGAGCCGTCCACTTCGAATCTTTGTAGCCGTCGTCGTGCATTATTAAACTTATTCATTCCCTAATAATGTTCGTATTTGATTTAGATTTGAGTAATGAGGCTTCGCCAACCGTGTACCGCCGATAAAATAGCTCCGTTTTTGAGATACAAAGTGGATTTGCGCTGCAGAAGGCTTAGCAAGATTTGTTTGCAAGGTTCGCTCATGTTTTCTGTAGCAGCGCAGAGATGGCGACGCTGTCTTTAGTCGCCTCTTTCCAAGATACGGCCACAAGTCAAGCAGATAAATGTCCGGCGTCGCTTGCCTTCATGCCTTTCGCGGCAGTGCATGAATGTGACGCGTGATGCGTCCCAGCTTAAAAAGGCCAGGTAGTAGGGGTCTTGAAGAATTCTCGAACGCGGCATGTCGACAGAAACCAATGTGTCAGAACTCAACACTTCCGCAAACGCGACATGGAGACGCAACAGTGGTGACTTTGGATCAGCTCGACTTGGTGGCGTTTTTGTGGATTCTACAGTGCATTTAGTGTTTTTATGTCTAGATGGCGCCGTATGTGCCGTATGTGCTCGCGTTAGCGTTAGCGGGAATGTCTTCCGCTGTACTAAAAGACCACCAGTTGACACGCAGCGCGTTCCGTTTTAGCGTTAGCGTTGAGGCGCACGCTAACGCTAACGTAAGCGTTTCCCGCTATACTAAAACTCGCTATTCTTTCACGCTTTTCTTTTCTGTCTCGCCGTTCTCCCGTTTTACTTTTGCACTTGCGGCCTTTCAGGCACGGAACTTCGTCCTTTCATCTCCAACGCCACTCCCACACCGTTCTAACGCACTCTTTGGTTGTCGTAAGGTCGCCCGTAAAGGGACTCGGTGGTCTACTCCCTAGGCATGGCGAACAAGCGAGGAAGAAAGAGGTACAGATGACAAAAAAAAAAATGAAGGAAAGAAGGTTGCCTCATTTCCTGCGGGTCCCGCTGAGTATACACTGCGGGGAGTCAACCTCCCTCCTCCTCCTCCCCCTCCCTCTCCCCCACTCTCTCTCTCTCTCACCCTCCCGTAGAGCAGTCGGCCTATATTTACTGCTAACTGTGTCTCTCCGCTGAGCCAATCGTCTTCTCTTAGAGAACACCGTGCAAGAAAGTCACTGCCCCGCAAGAAAAAGGGAACCGCGACAAGTACAGACAGCGTGGTGGCTTCTCCTGCTGCCCGTTTGTGCGTCGCGCTGTCTCACTCGTTGAACGACTGGGGACAAATGGAAAAAAGGGCCCACATGCGATTCTCTCACGGTGGCTAGCATAAATGCAAGGCCTACTGTGCGTGTGTGCGTCAGCGCGACGCACCGACGGGGGTTCCGCGAAAGGAGAGTGCGATGGAAGCACGGTGCATTTGTCGTAACCCTATTTAAGCAACCTTGTTATCGCTCTCTGATATTCTTTTCTTTGAATCTCTTGGGTGGGAGACGATTCCCTAGGTGACGGGTGTTTACTGTTTGCCCTGTCGGTCGTGGCAGAGCGAGGCTTTCGTTGAAAATTGACTTTACGCTCCGCCGCCTTTTGCCATCTGTGCCCCCTGTCCTTTGCCTCGAGAGAGTAGACCGCAATTTGTGCAAGCTGTACTAATAGACGACGTTGCAACAACGACAACAGAAAGAGCAGCGCCAGTGTGGTTTCTTCGGTCAGGAAGCTCTTTCACTGCTACTTAGTAATTACTCCACTGTAGCAGAGTGAATGGGGAACAAGTGGGAGCTAAATGTTTGGGAGACGTGACATAGGCAGCGGTCAAGTAAAAAGTGCAAGTGTTTTTTTAGAGCACACTGTTGGGAATGCATATACATTTCTTCCTAGTTCCTCTTGTACCCCATTCTTCTTCGAAAAATGTTCCGCCAGTAACGGGGACGAAGAAGTGACGCATTATCTGGCGAAATGTAAGTTGTTTCCTAAACAGAAAAAAAGTCATCCCTGGCATGTGCCAAAAATTCAACTTCTTGAGACAGATTACTCTCGGGCGTGCACACTATATGCGCGAGAAGTCTGAACGAACATTTAATTAGTGATGCTTGGATAATCAACTGTCGTACTAATTGTACACAACGACACGTGTCGCACCGAATGAATTGCAGCCACTGTGTTCGTGAATGTCATCCTTTTGAGTTCAATTGCGAAGAGGTCGATATAGTCTATTTGCACCACGCACTCAATGGCTTCGCGTCTCTGTTAGTCTATACTCAGTAGTCAGCCGTAATTATGCGCGTAAGTCAACAGCAGGCATCGTTTGAGACAAATATATGCCAGACTGAGCTCTCTTGAAACGCTGTCCTATTTTTATTTTTTTCGCACCTGTCGATAAGTCACGACTTGACCACTGACGAGCGGTTTTTCCTATGCTAGTCAGTGGGCACTAAATGTGACCATGTATCTCTCCTCTTCTATGTACCAGAGTGTGGTACTCTCGCGAAACCACTTATACAGCAAGCTCTCTTAATCTCGACTGCGGTCACCAGCTGTCGGTGGAGCCCGCGCTAGGCTGACAAATCCGCGACGGCGAAAAATTACGATAGAGCAATGGCTAGCGAACACTGCTGGTAAGCATGCGATAAGAACCACACCTGTCACACTGTTACGTTGTTACGTTTTACGACGTGCAGGTTCTTAATAAATGGGTGTCCGAGACGTCGCCCCAAACACCCACGAAAGGACGAGGGTGCTTGCACACAACATTTATTATATACATTGAAAGCGAGCACATATAACAATAACAATACACTCCTCAACAGGGAAATCTAAGTCCTAAACGAGCAGTTTCTAATTATATCGGAGAAACGAGGCACGAACGCTGGTCTCACCAAGGTCCGTAGTGGTTGACAGGTTTCGGAGTGGAGCGCGCAGACCAATGGTCTGAACAGCCTTCCAAGGCTGCTGGTCGAAGAGGAGGGACCGACGCCGTAGCCGAGTCCCGGCCGGACACCCACGCCAGAGCTCGCTCCCGAAGCCCGACAGCTCCGCGTGTCCACGGGCGCAGGACGTCTCGCAGCAGGAACCCGTCAGAGACGCGCCGCCATGGCCTACTAGTACGTGGCAGGTCGCTCCGGGCTCAGCTGGTCACCAAGGCTCGGGTGCGGAACCCGACAGCCGAGTAGCGGGGCCCGTCTTATTCACTTCTTCTCTCGTCCCCTCTCTCTCGCCACCACGCTTCGCTCTTTCTTCCTCCCGCCTACCATGACCTTTAACTATTGGCTGCCTTCTGTCTTCGGGCATTCTGCTTTATCATCTTATTTTCCAGCGCTCGTGCCGTGTACTTCCACTCGATCTTGTGATGCCGTGCACTTTGAACACTCGCGCACGTCACTCATCACACACACCAGCTAGCCCAAAGGTTCACGCTTCTGCGATAAGAAGAGGCTGTGCGTTATCGTGGTTGTTTCTATCACTCACTGTACGAGTTCTCGCAGCCTCTCAGAAGCGATGCTAATTCTTGTGCTTGGGCGTTGCACGTAAGGATGATTACTCTTCTCCTGATAGAAATTGCTTGCAAGTTTTGCGGTTGTTGAGAGGCAATTGAACACCTTCTCCGCCACTGCCCATTTTTCGCAAATTCAACGATGTGCTCTGCAAGCTCAACTTCGCGATGAAAAGTGACATTAAGAGAAGGAGATCCTGGCACCAGGGCCAACGCGTTCTTGAACGCGCAAGGCCACGAAAACCCCGTGCGCTTTCTGAAGCTGACTGGAGTGCGCCTCGGAGGCGCACTGGTCACGGTGCTCGGCTGTTCACTCGAAAGTCGCATGATCGATTCCGGCCGCGGCGGTCGCATTTCGATGAAGGCGAAATGCTAGAGGCCCGTGTACTGTGCGATGTCAGGGCACATTAAATCACCAGATGGTCGAAATTTTCCGAGCTCTCTACTACGGCGTGTTTCATAATCATATCCTGGTTAGCTATTATTATTATTATTATTATTATTATTATTATTATTATTATTATTATATTATTATTATTATTATTATTATTATTATTATTATTATTATTATTATTATTATTATTATTATTATTATTATGAAAGTCCACTGGACTATATGAACTCATGTGAACTGATAGTGCATGAACTGTGTGTTGCCCTTCACTGCCTATATGTCATTTCTCCGACCGTCTTTTTAAAATAAAAACACAAAAACACTCTTCTAGATTTTATTATTCCCCGTCCTCAAGTGTAGAGTAGACGCGATGGACGTGCTCCTTTAGCTTCCCGGGCTTTCCCTCTTCGTTTATTTTCTCTCTTTATTTCTGTGTAGCCTATGTCACTCGACGTATCCATTTGACCGCCTCTCTCGAGTGGTCGCCAACAGCTTGCAGCACGCCATGTCACCGAGCCAAGAGGGCCGAAAGTTGAGCTCGAAATCGGCCAGCTGTGTCGCAAGTCATCGACCAATGAGGAGACGCGCAGCACCTACATAGTGAGATCGAGACGCTCCGGTTTTCGACGGGGGTCGCCGACGGGGCAACATTAAAAGGGCGGCATCCGAGATACACTTCTTTAGGAAAGAAATTGAATCGCGCTCTGGAGAGTCCTAAGGAAGAATAAACATCTTCTCCTCTCCCCTCTTCGCTCTCCAATTCTTCCGCAACGCGTGGTCCCGTAGCTTCTATACGCTCGCCCTTATAAAGGAGTATCAAATCGAATTCCGCCCGCCTTTCAGAGTGCTCGCTGAGTGTGCGGTGCGATATGAGCCCCGGCCTTTTTCTAGTCTCTGTAGCTTTAGTGTTCTTCTTTGCTTCTAGGTCTCTACGTTCGCGCGGTCTATCACGATCTCTCAAAGACCGGATGGAAAAGTAAGCGGATCGCGGATAAAAAAAAAAGAACGAGGATTATAAACAAAATTGTTCGTTTCGGTTAAGTTAGATTTTTGCTCTTTTCAATTCGCGAATGCGGGGAAGGAGCGAATAAGAGCCACGGGAGATGAGACAAATCTGAGCGAGATCTTCTTCCACTGGGACGACGACGACGACACATGTGGCTGTTATGTAAAGTTCCGCGTGCGAGCGTTCGAATCATGTCGTCGTTGCCAGGAAACAGGCTTTCAGTTGCTGCATCGGCTGCGCTACCTTCGTGGGTATTGTTACGCAATGCTAAATTCAGAATTTACGTTTTCTCGAGAATATTCCGAGCGAAAACGTGAACAGGAAATGAAGGAACCGTGGTTCAGGTGCTTTAAGACCAGAGAGTGGATGGTATCGAAAGAGGAAATTATCACTCGAGCAGAAAGAAGCAAAGTTAGAAGAGGATACATTTATGAAAGGGGTTGGGACACACATGGGGGCGAGTAATACCCGTTAGCGGTTGCTGAAGTGCGGATATATATCCGGCTTAGCTCTAAGATCCTAAAGTGCAGATCTACGGCCAGTTTTTAAGAGCGCGTACTATGTGCCTGCGCTTTGTGTGGAAACGGCCCCAATTCCATCTTCGACGTGTTATAGCCACCTCATCTTTAGTGCTTCGGGGCTTTTCTACGGACGCGTTGCAATTTCTTCGACAAACACTTTTTTTCTTCAATATCTGAAGCAAGCGAACGTTCAATCGTGAAGCGAATAATCTGAACGTGTGGTTCCCAAGTGCTCCAGTTCCGTTGATACGCTCTGTAGCTCAACCAGTGCTTCCTCTAAATAGAGGAGGCGTTGGCTAACGCGCAAGTTGCGCAATAAAAAAAAAAGAAAAATTCTGGAGGCGATCCAGACTTAGGTGTGTGGAAGCGGCACTCGCACGTCGACGTCCGTGTGCCCTTGCGTATTCCTTTTGGGTTGACTCTGTGTTTCGTCGCGCTGCTGAAGCGAATCTCAGAGGCCACGTATAAAGAAGCGCGTGTTTGAAATATGTCCCGCTAGGTGCCGCAACGGTGCCAGATGTTCAGTCTTTCAATGAATTCAAATCAAACTTCATTAGTTATCCGGCTAGTTAATTGGCCATTATCTTAAGTCAAGTTATGCTCTGATATATGCGTCCAATATAACTCTTAACTTGTACCAGAATCATCGTTTTCTATCATTTGGGAGACTTTTTATGAATAGTCTTAAAACCGGAAGTAACTGCTCAACTGGAAGTGCTTGGAAGAGGAACAAGAGTGTCACTCGGTGCACTAACCCTTTAAGATGCCGCCTATGAAGAACTGTCTGTAAATGCGACAAATCGGTACAATGTTATTTTAAGGCAATCGATATTATATTGCACCAAAAATAATGCCGTAATACGGTAATTTATGTTTGTTATAGCAATAATTCTTGATTACTTTGTAATTAAATATCTATTTATTATGAAGCCATTCATGCTCTGTTTTTGCGTAGATAGAATGAAATCTCAGGCTAGAAATGTAGTGAAAATTCGTTTTCGGTTCTGCTCATGTTGAGCAAAGAAAAATTATACTTTTGACGTGGGTCACGGGAAGCGGCGCGTCGAACGACTCGTCAAGCATGGTAGTGCCTTCAGCAAAGTGATCATATGCAGCAGTACACTGCAAAATGAAGAACTAAATAAAGACAATTTTATTATGCAGGAGGTTCAATCCATCCAAATCTCAATGTATATTGCTCTTTCTTATCCCCTAGTAAATACAAATAGCAAATAAAAGTGGCGTACGCAATTGTGTACATAGCGTCTCAAAGGGCTAAATATGAAGGTCGCACGTATTTTGCCGCGAGCAACGCGGTAGTGCACCTCCAGTCGTCTCGGCGTTTTCAGCGAAATAGGTGCTCGCAGCCGCTGATGAAAGATGTCGTTCGGGTAACTGGGCGACCCAACAAGTGTTATTGATGAACCTCTGAGTGGCCTCGAAAGACCTTGGTGCCGGAGAAATATCTAGGTTTGTGGTCATCCGGCTTAAAGCGTCCGGCAATCACCGGAGGCTTTGGACTACTTAGAAGTGGGAATTGGCTCTGTTGGGAAAGCCATATATACTTTAAATTTTGTAGTCTGTTCGGCGTTTTCGTTTTGTTTGCTTTTCGAACGCGAGTGTTTCTTTTTTCTAGTTAGTGATAATTTTTCTCTCTCTCTCTCAACGGCAAATGACGTTTTCGAGAGGCTACACTTAGGCGAGTGCAAAAATTGAAGACGCGGGCAGTCTCAGTTGTTAGTTTAGATATCTCCCTTCAAAGCCGATGACATTTACAAGCGTTGGAGATATATATGAGGCTTTGTATCACTTCATTCCAAAGCGTTTATTACACGTATAAAATGCACATCGTTCAGTCTAAGAGATAAGCAGGAATACCTCTTTATGGAGTTAACTTATCTGCATTTTCCGCTTTTTTTTCAATTAGATGTGCGAGTAGGAGAGGTTAGTATCATGTGTGATGAGCGCTACTTCTTCACTCTTAGGCTACCGACGCAGGGCAAATATATCCCTTCTTAAAACACGAACAGGAAAGGCACGCACAGTAAATAGCGAATATTCACTGACTCTAACAAACACGCACATGAGAGGATGAAGTTACAAAGAGGTTGAAGTGTACAGACACTTAGTTTCCATAACGTTCAATCTATGCGTAGTGTCTAAGAGAATACACAAGTTGTAATACAGCTGAAGCTTGCAGTCTGTTTGTGCTCGCATGTACAATCATCAATGCAATATATACAAAGTTATAACATAGGTTGCAATAAGATTAATATCAAGGGTATCTCATAAGCACCATGAACTGGAGCATCTCATCTCTTTTATCTACACAAGCACAGGCCGTAACAGTGAGTAATTTTACCTATAGTCTGAGCTGCTAGGGGTTGTAATGTGTAATGTACCAAGCATGTAAGCACGCTGGGCGTGTGACGTCTGCGTGGCCATGTATCGACAACGAAACATTGCTTTTGCGTTTTTTAATGTGTATGTTTGGAAGTTAGCGGTTCCTCCAGACGGGGAAAAACCCAAAGCGACATCGGCTGGCAGATACCTTTGCCCAGTAAATATTACGAGCATTTCCATTGTTATTGAACGAATCAAAATGGCGTCAAGTACTCTTTTATCAATATACATACACATAAAAGGCAAAGTAAACTTGGTTAACTATCGTTATAGTTGGACCAAACGGCCAGTAATTTATTCAGTTATGTAATCACTCGACTGACTGATCGATCATTGATCTTTCGGAATTCACTTCGAAAGCATCAACACAGAAATGAAACGTCGTAGTGGTTTCGAAGACGTGGGCTGGAATCCCGCCTGCAACAACTTGTCTTTCTCGCATACTAATCGTTTCTTTTTACTTCATGAATTCTACGCTGAAATATAAAAAGTATTGATTTGATGTTTGATTCACTTGAATCTCATTGTGTTTTGGCTCCATTGGATCGTAAAAAAAAAGAAGCAGTACAAGCTCTCGAATCGAAGAGACCAATCCAATCACTGTACCTTCGGAGAAGTACAGCATTCGGAATGCAAGAAAGTGGATAAAAAAAAAGGAAAAAAAACAACGAAGTCGCTGCGCATCGCTGGAACCAAACATTCGAGCTACAGGAAGACAAGCCTAAGGAACACAATATATTCTTTTTTTCTTTTTGAGCTGTCTTCCTAATCAAACAAAGGGCGAGTTTTAGAAATGACAACAAGAAGGAACCGGCTCTCGTTTGTCGAGCTGCACGAACCTGAGTCAACCGCGCTTCGTTTGCCGCGGCACTTCTTTTTTTCTTTGTTTCTCGACGAATTCTGAAGAAGAAAGGCCGGAGCTCGCTGAAAAGAACTCGCTTCCTTCTAAGAGGCTTTATAGTTGTCACTCGCTTGAACAAGAAGCGGTACTTGTTTACCCACGGCGATCAATGTTTACTTACGGGCCGCTTTCTTTGTGGGATTAAGTTCGCCCCGTCCGAAGCGCACGCGCGCTCTCCCTCTACTTTCTTTTGTGCCGTAGGCCTTCCTCACAGAGCTGCGCCGCTGATAGCAACATGTTGTCTCTTATTGCCTCGGTATCGAGCTTTGAACGTCGGTGCTGCCCAATTATTTTTCGGCTTCTTCCATGAATTCGCTTTTAGTTCGAGACAGACTTTTGACCACCGCCCCTTCCAGTATGCGTTCTTTCCCACATTGTATTTTTCTTTTCAGCGTTAACACGGCGCCTAAATTTTTTTGTCTTCCCGGCTTGTTACCGTCGCACTAATCAGTGAACAAACACGGGAAAAATAAAGTCCTCGCTGATGTTGTTCCTCGGTAAAGGCACAAGAAGAGAATCAAATTAAATCTGACCAAGCGCGCGGGCGATGGTTCAACAGGCTGTCTGTCGGATAACTAAATCTGCCTTCGTTAGGACGGCTTTCGCGATCAGCTAGGGTTTTCTTTTTGCAGGGGAGCCGTGCATGTCTGGGCGAAACCAAAATTCGTCCGCATTACGTGCGCAAAATACTCCAACGCATATATGCCATAGAAATTGGGCAAGCCCCACTAATCCCCGCTGGTCAAGTCGTCTGCGGGTAATAAAAACGTGTATGCCACAGGAATTGGGCAAATCTCACTACTCGACGCTGGTTCACTAAAAATGAAGAAGGGAACTCACGGGCGGCAAACACCAATTAATATTTCTGGACAGACGTAACCAGCATTTGAGAAGGACTCTAATGAGCCGTCGGAATTAACCCCGTGATAAACACAGGGGCCGCATGTTTAACCGGCTTACCATCTGTACGAAGTGCCTGTGCGGTGATTTTTTTTTAATTAATTGAGTTGGTCGAATTTAGGGTAGATCGTCTCTTGTTGTTTCATACATGGAATAGCAAAGTTAGCAATAGTTAGGAAATACCCCCCCCCCCCCCCACACACACAAAATATGGCTACGCGGGTGAACCTTTTTGATGTCGACAAAGAATTAAAATACTGTTATACAGCAAACATCTGAGTGGCTAGAATTAAACCCCGGCAATTAACGCTTCGTTAAACTTATTCGCACTCATCTCCCTACTGCTTGAAACCCTCGCGCTTTCATACATGCTGTTAGATAGATCACGACGCTGTAAAAATAGGTGATACGTACATTCGCGCTGAGTATGGTTTGCAACACGGTATACGTGGCAAATTGGCACCAACACTAGACTATGGCACCGACATACGAAAAAATCATTAAACTAACACTTATTAATATTTTTGACCAGTTTAAAATTTGATGATATCACCGTGGAGGCTCGAGGTTCCTTCCACCACAGACGCCCCTGTTGAAACTAATATTCAGCGCGATTGTATGCACCTCGCGTTCAAAAGCGCAGCTGGTTAAACGCGCGAGAGTGCGGTAGTCACGTCTACATTCACTTTCACTACGCCCGCTAACGGGAGTCGGGAAGCAATGAGCCTGGTACGCTCGCAATGCTGTGCGCACCGTCAAAGCCAGACGCGCGCAGTTCTTTTTCTTTCTTTCTTTTTTTTTTTGTATTTCGCGCGATCGCTACGTTCGTCGTTTGAGCGGAACGGAGCCGAGGAAAAACCGAAGTCGACCACAGTCGAGTGAAATAAGTCTTGTAGGAGGAAGGAGCGCAAAGGAGCTACGCCGTCGGGGGTTTCGGAAGTAGGCCCCGGATCAGCCGACTCATTCATGCATCCAAGCGGCAAGTGTGCGGAGAACATAGAGCCCCGGCGGCGGCGCCTGGGTTTTGTGGCAGACGCCTTTGTACGCGTGAAAGAGGGTGAGCGTGTTGGAGGAAGTAAAGATGAATGAAGGAGCGAAAGAGGAAGAAAATGGCGCTGAAAAACGAAGTAAGTCTGCAAGATTATTGGTGGAAACGCAACTGTGAGAGAATAAAGAAATGAATTATTGGAAAAAGGGGAGAGAAGAATAGGAGAGGAATGAAGAAAGAAACTTAAGTTAGAATGACTGGAAGAAGAAAGAAAAGATGTATTAAGGAATAAAAAAAAAAGAAGAATTCAGCCACTTCTACGCCGTGAGAGACGTCGTGCAGCGAAGCTGTAATGGTCATGATGATGATGATAATTTTAGGTAGAAAAAGTCGTCATGATCATTTTGTTTTACTTATTTGAAGAAAAAGTGCCATAATGATAATCATCGTCGTCATCGCGATCATAAAGAGCATCGTCATCATCATCATTTCTTTTAATTTACTTCTTTACTGACTTCTCTATCTAGTCACGTGACCTGCATGGCGGCGGCTACTACTACTACTACTACTACTACTACTACTACTACTACTGCGACGACGACGACTACGGCACAGGGTAGACTAAGACAGCTTCGTTCTAAAAGTAAAAAGATAAAAGAATAGGTGAATACTGAAGGACATAGAGACGCAAATTAAAATAAGATATAAAATATAAATGCATAAACGAAAAAAAGTAATCAAGACATGAACAAATTGAAGAATGGAGAAAAAAGAAGGAAATATGTAAGCATTAGATTACTGAATTAATAAAAGAAAGTAATCGACTGATTGAAGAAGACAGAAAGAAAGTCAAAGAGAGGATCGCGGGCGATACAAAATATAAAGGCATAGGAGGTCCTCCTAAGGTATCTACGCAGGTGAACCGAGAACCAGGTGGCCGGTTTCTTATCGGTGCTACAACTTGCATGGCCGGGAGTAATGGGAAGTCTGCTTTTGTCTGGGCTTCTTCTTTTATTTTTTCCAGTTCCCCGTCTAAATTGAAAGCATCGCGGTTTTAGCCTCGGAGATAGCAAGAGAATAGGGGGATAACGCGCTATTATTCTTAAGATGAGCGGCCTACGCAGCAGGGAATTGAATAAGACCCGTGCATTTTCTTTATCTTTTGTACGGTACTGTTTTTGAAAGAGAATATATGTTTTTATTATAATATCCACAATATATCTCGAGCAATGACGACCCTAAAGTACGAAATAAAATAATAACGACGGCGCATAAGATCGCTTGCCGCCTTGCAGACTCATCAATGTCGGGAGGCCTCTGCCTTTTAGTCGGTCAGGTAAAGGGAAACGAGGGGGGACAAGGTTTCAGGGGGAGTACCATGGATGAAGCAGGAATTGTTTTTTAAAAATAGAAGGATGATGAAAAAAGGAAGACTACAAAGAAAAAAGGAACAAAAGGGTTAAAAATTTTTGCACGTGCCCGAGCTGTGGATCAAGTACCTTTTAATGGGAGTGTCTAGGCAGCCTAAGCCCTAAAAAAAAAGAAAAAAAAGGAAAGAAAGAAAACCTAAAGTTTTGTGAAATGTGGCTTAGGCTATCTTCGTTGCCCTGTTCCGTATCTTTCGGCACTCGTGGAAAGCAGCTTCCACGTGTTCGTGCTGATAAGCTGTATTTATTGTAACTTTCTTTCTTATTGCTGTTTATTCGTGTTTTTTCAATATTGTTCCTGTTTGCTGTCCGACGAGGAATATACGCTTACGCCTAAATGCATACATGCAGTTCTATATTGCACTTAAATAATTAATATTAGAGGCGACCGTAATCCTTGGCATTTGTGTCTGGCACTGGCACTCGCCCGTCAGCGTTCGTGCGCCTCGGTGCATTCCTTTGGGCTAACATTGTGTTTCTTTTCGCTGAAGATGCGGATCTCAGAGGCCACGTACAAAGAAGTGCGTGGTTGGGATCTGCTCCGCCAGGGGCCGCAACGATCCCAGCTACTCACGGGACAACCGTCCGCTCTTTCGGTGAACTCATTCAAATAGTTTTCATTAATTATACGGGCAGTTAATTGGCCCTTATCGAATATAAACGTATGCTCCGACGGCACACGTCTCCAATATAACTCTTAACTTGAACCAGAACTATCGATTTCGTACCAGTTTTATTGCTTAGAAGGATTTTTTCTGGATATTCGAAAAACGACAAGTGATCGACCGGAGGTGCTTGAAAGACAAACAAAAGTACCATCCGTTGCTCGTGCCACTGTTATCAGTGCTGTTATCAGTACCATTTTATGCTGATAGAGGCACCATGGTATGAGACATTTATTTGTGACTACGTATATAAAAAGGCAGCCTTGCACTACTGGTGCCAAGCCTGAAGGAAGCGCGGAGCTGGGTAGCCTTCTTTGTTTCTCTTCGGTTTTCTCTTTCTTTCCTCCTCTCTTTCTTTTGTTTTTCTCTTTTTGTGTTTTTTTTCGTCTTTCCTTTCTCCCTTTATTTCTATTTATAGATGCCCGTTAAAGAACCCCAGGTGCTCGAAATTTCCGGAGCTTTCCACTACGGCGTCCCTCATAATACTATCGTGGTTTTGGGACGTTATTTCTTCCTCTTTTTTTGCTTTTTCTATTTTTCTTCCAATTTTTCCCCTTTTTTGCCTCTTCTATTTATCGCTTGCTTCATATATTTTTCTATTTTTATACGTGGTTTTGCTTGCGTTACGCCAAGCGACGACAACATACGACAGCCCGGGCCCCTAAAGTGCTCCGCACGTTTCACCATCAAGGCGCTCGAAGAACAAGAGGAAGAAGACTTCTCCTCGGCTCGAGCGCGCGCTCAATATGCTACAAATGGCTATGTTGTTCGTGGTTTTGCCTGCGTTACGCCAAGCTGCGACAGCATACGATGACAGCATACGACAAGCCGGGCCCCTAAAGTGCGCCGCACTTAAAACATATCCGAAGCATTCTGGCAATTACCGCGAGAAAAGCAGCTTGTTACGCCATAAGCGTCTCCGTGTTCTCCCATTTGCGCATTTATTCGACAGATTGCAACGCTCATGTTGACTGTGTAACGCTTGATTTTTCTCTTAGCCGTCTACATGGTGACAAGTGACACCAAGTGGCCTATTATCTCATATTGCGTCAGGCGAATCGATTGCGAGGCGAATCGCAAAAAAAGAAAAAAATTAATGATTTCTTGAAAGGCCGTTTAGGCCACGAAACGTGACTGTGGGTCGTTTTTCCAGATAAGCATAAAACAGGCTTGAAATTTTGTAGTATATTCTATATTTATTGAAAAGCGTACGGCATTGAGTACGATTAACTGTGGAACAAACTTAGAGGAAGAAAAAGAGTTTAGGTGGCAGTTTACATCTGATAAGAGCTCGTGTTTGAACTCAATGAAATTTAAGTGAGGATCGCTGGGCGACGAAAATTGGGTTGATAAAGATTTCTTGCTCAGATGTTGAAGTAATGGACCATCCTTGTCCTTCACGTGGTGGCTGTGTTCAAATATGTTCAAATGTTAGCACAAAGACATTCGAAAGTGATCGACAAGCCTTTATGCGCTATCGCGGACACTATGAAATTGACCGTCGTGGCGGCTCTGATATTTTTTTTCGAAATACGGCATTGCTGATTGGCTTAAAACGACAACGTTGTGGAATTAGTTAACATGGCGGAATTTCACAATGCCCACATAGAGTAATCTTTATCTATTTGTATGCGCCGACTCTGCATCCAAATGACAAGGCACACACGTACATGAGTACTCATTTACATGGTCCAGGGTCTGTTTGCCTGATCGGTTATCTATTGCACTTATATTTGCTTCTATTTTCATGTTTTCGAGGGTCCTTACTCTGCGCTCATAATTTTACCCCACAGCTCTCAACTATCAACCGGAGAGGTCATTAATGCTGGCACGGCCATAATTAAAAAAAATAGAGACGTTGTAACATGCGAATGAAACAGGAAAGCGTGCCGTCTCTCAAAAAGCAAGCACTGACTTTGCGGAGAAGACGATCGACGCTTTAATGGGACGCGAGTATGAAAAGAGGAACACCATGTTATATTATGCAGATTAGGGGGGGACCCGGAAAAAATCGGGCTCGAGCTCAGACTGGTGCAAATCTCCCGATCACACTCTCTCTCTCTCTCAAAAAAAAAAAAAAAGTAGGCAGCTTATGGAAGCTACTGGGAGGAAGAAGAGGAAAAGATTGAAGTACGATGCGGTTGCAAAATGTTGCCTTCTGCAACCTCAGAGCAGACGACAAAGCAAGTAAACGGCGTCTGCGCAGAATTTAAAAGGAAATAAAGTTGCCGTTCCTCTTTTAGAGCTTAATGAATGCGCTGTGGAGAGATCGGAGAATGAAGGAGGAAAAAAAAATAAACGCGTAAGTAGGCTGAGGAAGTGAGCGAGGATGAAATAGGCAGAGTGAATGAAGGAAGGGTGAATGAAGTTTGGGTAGTGTGCAAGAATCTTTTTGCTCTTTTTTGACGCTGGAGAATGACACGGCTAGAAAAGCAGCAGCGGTAGCTTTGGCGGCTTTGGCGGCGACAGAAAAACAAATACGGCTCCCCTGCTTTGCATTTGCACTCGCAACACGGGCGTAATTAGGAAGCATTAATCAGCCGGCGAACACGGCCAGGCGAGTGTCTAGCGGCGCGGCCCAAGAGCGGCTGCTTTTGTTTGCGAAATCCTTTTGCAAGGGCACACTCGACGTAGCCGCCATGCGAGTTCGGTTCAAGGCTGTAGAAGCTCGAATTTTTTGTTGTTATTTTTTCCCATTTAGCGTCAGCTCGTCGACCAATCCTGCAGTCACGAAACGAACGGTTCGATTTTTTTTTTCGCGTCGTTATTTTCCATTAGACTCCTTAGGACACGAAAAGGATTCCGATTATCGGGTTGAACTCGTCTGAAGTAACGATGGCAGTGATGGCTTTAGAACTACGCCGAGAGACGTTATCTTCGTTTTGTAATGAATTTGGTACGTGATGAATATATAAATGAAATGGGATATGAAACTGATTAAATAACAACTACAACTTGGGATGGCATAAAACGCCTACTGTTTGGAGTGCGTAACAATAAAGGGGAGCCTCTGTGCTAAAAGATTGACAAGCCCTTCTATCGGGAAAAGGCGGGCATGCGAAGCTTCCTGGCCTACTTTCTTTCTTTCTTTCTTTCTTTCTTTCTTTCTTTCTTTCTTTCTTTCTTTCTTTCTTTCTTTCTTTCTTTCTTTCTTTCTTTCTTTCTTTCTTTCTTTCTTTCTTTCTTTCTTTCTTTCTTTCTTTCTTTCTTTCTCATTGCGTAATGCTCACTCATAAGTTTCCTTCCTCCATGCTCGGAATTGGACGTTCATCCATGTGCTCAGCAGCGCAACACTTCAGTTCCTACAAGAAACAACGACTGTTATGCGTTTCCTATTCAGGCAACAATGAAATGTGGCAACGTGAGATGACAAGCGACCTCGATAAAAAATCAGATTGCCGTATCAGAAACGGCCGATCGCCTACGAGCCCACGATCGAGAGGCGTCAGTTATTGGAAAACGGCGCATACAAATACGCAATGATAGGCGCACCTTTGAGGGCCGCATTTCTGTACGCTCGCCGGCGCCGGTCTTTTGCATACGATGCCGCCACCGCCACCGAAATCTGTAACTCATAAGAAGCGTCGCTTGGAAATTTTGACTTCTTATATACGAGCTGAAGCCTAGGGGGTATTTCGCAAGAACAGTAGTCTTGATAATGAAACTGAACGATACCACACTTTTACCGCTTGTAGGGAGCACCGCATTCCAAGAGCTTGTCTCAGAACGTGGGTTTTGTCGGCACCGCCTCCGAGATGAGGAGCTTTCAACATCTCGGAGGCGGTGTGCCGGTTCGCACGCCTTTAAGACAACAACCAGGTGCACGGATCGTCCGCTTAGGTACTGTTTTAAGAATAATGTGCATGAAACTTAGTGCCAGCCCTGCGACTTAGCCGATGCTTAGTCAGTGGTATCTACTACTGACTCATAAGCAATAAGGCCAAAGCGAAGTTCTGTAGTAGTAGGCCTTTAAGGTACGGGAGCAGAAAAAATTTTGTTTATGACCCTTTATTTTGTTGCTAATGCAGACTTCATTTAAACGTATCGCTATACGAAGTTGTGTTCTTACGTAAGTGTTAATATCGTTACCAAAGGCAACACGACACAGTAAGCTTAGATGGGAGGGGGGGGGGGGAAGGGTTGTTAAGAAGTTTGACTGAAAAAAAGAGTGGGGAAGTAGAGAACAAATGAAGCTAAAAGATAACAATAGTAAATATGTGTTCTTTTTTTTGGGGGGGGGGGGGGGGGGGGGGTAGGGCGGGGTGCTGTGGTGTAGGATATATACGTATAATGCACAAAACAGTGAAACGATGAAGCGCAGTGAAGAAATTACGAAGGGAAGAAAAAAAGAACAATAAAAACGACAAGTTCGTGTTCTCTCATAACTCAATTAACTCGGAGGACTTCATTGTGAAAAGGGTTGATATGGGATTCTCTCAAGATATGAAGTGAAAACGAGTTTGTTATGGCACGTATACAAAACCGCTGGAAAGCGCCGCCACGGCCTTTTCTAACGCTACTCATCATACCTTGTGTAAAAATATAGAAACAAGGGCACGGTCAGAAATCTTCAGAGAGTCATTACTAGGAGAATGAGCTATCCATGACGGCGACGACAGGATAAATAAATATACACAAAATGAGGAACTCGCTGCGTCGGGGAGTCTCTTAAAAGTGCCGAAAAATAGCGCAGGCCGAGCTTGTTATCGGCGTCGCCGGTTGGACGCGCCGAGCGGATCCGGAAATGAGGACTCAGAAGCAGCGGCTCCTTTGTTTTGTGCGGCCTCGAAGCTGGCGCACGGCCTTCTTTGTTGCGGCATCTGTATCCTCTTCCCTTCCCGTCGTGCCCGTGGTTAAGCGAGCTGTGGTGCGAGCCCTACGTTACTACGACGGCGATTCGAGCCCCGTGTTTCAAAGCTCACCACGAGCGGCGCTCGTCCTTCTTGTCAGCTGAAGTGACCTTAGTGTCAGCTCGCCTACGCGCGGCTTTCGTCACGCTGCATCAGTGAGTGAGTGAGTGAGTGAGTGAGTGAGTGAGTGAGTGAGTGAGTGAGTGAGTGAGTGAGTGAGTGAGTGAGTGAGTGAATGAGTGAGTGAGTGAGTGAGTGAGTGAGTGAGTGAGTGAGTGAGTGAGTGAGTGAGTGAGTGAGTGAGTGAGTGAGTGAGTGAGTGAGTGAGTGAGTGAGTGAGTGAGTGAGTGAGTGAGTGAGTGAGTGAAATAACTTTATTGGAGGTCCGGCGAGGCCATCGCGCGAGAGAATGGACGGGCAGACTGATAAAACCTTTGTAGTTGGTTGTCGCAGTGAAAAGGTGAAGAAATGGGGAGCGAAAGAACAGCCTGAAACCGAGACGTGGGTACAGTGGACCTTTATAGAAACGCACGCAGTGGCACTTTTAAGGATCGGAGCTTGCAGTGTCGAGGACGCTTCGCGTAAGGCTTTGCTTCTTAGAGTGCTCTAGCTCTTGTTCTCGACAGTTCAAATTGTATAGCCTGCAGCGTAAACTGACATAGATAGATAGATAGATAGATAGATAGATAGATAGATAGATAGATAGATAGATAGATAGATAGATAGATAGATAGATAGATAGATAGATAGATAGATAGATAGATAGATAGATAGATAGATAGATAGATAGATAGATAGATAGATAGATAGATAGATAGATAGATAGATAGATAGATAGATAGATAGATAGATAGATAGATAGATAGATAGATAGATAGATAGATAGATAGATAGATAGATAGATAGATAGACGACGCACTGAGATCAGCCTGAACTGCAGCACTTCTGCTTTTGCTCTGTATCCTATGATTCTGTATAACGAGGCAGCGAGATGTTCATAAATTATGGTGAGGACAAGGAAATGAATACATGCATGTGCATTTTACACAACGCGCCTACCTGTCTGCTGCGCGAGGCTCTTGAGGCACATTAATTAGTCTCTATTGTCTTCGTGGCATTAATATTATCATTTGATCTTTCTGGTCTCATATTGAAGGCGCCTCTCTTTGCTGGTTGAACCGAGGGCACTCGCATAGTAGTCGGGCGATCGTTTCGTTGCACCCACAGGGCACGAAGCTGCAGCTTCCACATAGACAGGTCTACATTATTCTTTTTTTCATCTTTCTTGACCCTCTTCAATTCCTCAGCATGCATTAATTAACCGGAATTGCCCAGTTAACGTGCTTGTCTTTCTCATTTTCGCAGGTTGTCAGACCATATGGGCGGAGGTCTGCACCTTCCGAGACTGGTTGGCTACGGACGCTGAACCGCCTGAAAAAGGTAATCTGACATCGGAACTTTCCGCGTAAAGTGTAACAAGTCTCGCGTGTTAGGCTATAAAAAAAAAAAACACCTACAGTCCCCCTTTCCCTCAGTTTTCAATCTCCAAATTTTGCATGATTTAGCGACGACCTTGTTATCGCTGCTAGTCAAGCATAACCGTAAGGAGAATTCACAGAAACTAAGTCACGCGCAGCCGAGGTGATTTGAGGAAGGCTGGGGACCGCACCACTTTACACCTCGACTTAGTATGTAGCCTCAGGCGAATGCTATCAAAGCAGGTGGCAGGACAGCGCTTTCATTCTTACATTCTTACTTTTCTTCGTTTATTTGCCGCCCTTATACGGTCACAGGTGAATCCGGTGCTTCTAGCGCGCTCTACATATCGGAGAGAATTTCTTTCTTCGTCAGCAAATTATGGCGCTTCCCTCGAGCTGTGGACACTTGCTCGCTCGAGTGTTTATGCTCGCGCACGCGTTGTTTGAAGGGAAAAAAGAAAACAAAAAGAGCTGTCGCTTCAGCGCACACGTGTCCAACACATCCGACAGGAAGAGCGCACACGACGTCAAGAGGACGGCGACGCGGGGTCTTGTTTGCCCAGTGGTCCTACACGGCCCTCTCATTAGAGCCGCCGCCTCCTCGCTCCATTGTGCGCCACTGCCGTCACGATTCGCAAGAGCGCGTGCGAACGACGCCTCCTTTCCGCTCGGGGAGCGTCATTGACGAAGTAGCGCGCCTGGCCTGTGCTGATGGAACGAGGCGACGACATCATTTCCACGCGCCGAGGACCGTGTTCGCCGTTTGCGCTCCACTTCTCTGCGAAGATTTAAGAGGCACCGGTCGCCGGGACTGATTGAGGCCGCTGCGGCGAAGACTGCCGGTGCGAGTGATGGTAGCGCTGTAGTCAAGACTTGGTCGAGTCAAAGTCGACGCCGTGAGTTCGTGAGCACCTGTATGCCAGTGTATGGCGCTCCATGCATCATTACTAAGATTTTTTTTTAAGGAGTTTCTAACAGCTTAGAAAACGCGTTGCTTCACGTAATGTGCTACCGAGTGAAGCTATTAATAGCTTCTTAGTAATAAAAATAAGCCTCGCAGAAATGCGCGCAATCAAAATCAAGATCATAAATATTTCTTTGCGATCAAAAGTGGTGGTGTTACAGTAGCACTGCCGCCCTTTTCTGTAGTCGTTTGTGGGGTCCCTCTAGTCTGTAATCATCGTTAAAATGTGTGTACTGCTGCATTACCTCGAGAGAGTCCTCAGAGTTTGAAACGGTGCCTTTAGAAAACGCCAGGAATCAGTGTTGCCAAACGCTCTAGAAATTGCAGCGTCATGTTCACAGCCGCTTTTCGTTGGCATCCGTACCCTCCAGAGGTGACGTTCTTTTTTAGTCTCATTGTAAATGAAAACATCAACCATGTTGAACCCCGACAGTACCATAGCTAAACTATGAGTGTGGGGTCGCACGTTTCCTGTTTGCTTTAATTAAGAGTATTTACTACTTACTTAGTATAATGAGGCGGCTTTTGTCTATATGCATTGCCTAAAGTATTTTTCTTTTCGCTAGCTTTCGCTGGTGGAATTTAAAAAAAAATGTCAGCGCAACAATGGTTCTTGCATTCAAAATAACTGCTTACTGACACAGTTTATTTCACACCGCGAAGTTACGCACTGACGAAGAGTTCGGATGGAATCTCGCAACACGTTGGATGAAGACCGTGGGCAGGCCTAAAGTGACATGAGTACACTACCCAGAACGTACTACAGTGAGGGGGCCCGTGACTCTGAACTGCAATATAGTGACCAGGGTGTCGGAACGGAACGAAAACCAAAAACGAAAAACGGAAAAAACGATATTTTTGACCGGAACGAAAACGTAACCGAAACGTTATCTATTATTTCGTTATGGAGTGAAACCGAAATTTTTTCAATCGTTTTTCGGTTCACGAGAAAACTTGGCAATACGGAACAACTGAGGTCATGCAACGTGAGCAATGATGCATATCTCAGGGTACAGTATTAGCGCGTACCTCAGGCAGGAAATCCAAAGCAAAGATATTTTAAAATTGTGCGAAAAACAGATACGGTGGCAACCAGAGATGTTTATATTAACGCAAGTGGACTTTTGCGCGCCTGTCACGCAGGCCAGCGTAGAGAGGGCATTGTCGGCACTGAAGTTTGTTACAGAGAAAGCTGTTATGAGATCACAACAGCCAATTTTGGCGCCATAGTTGTCCGCCGCCGCCGGTGTCCGTAACCGCTATCGCGTGAAATAAAAAAATGAAATGAGAAAGAAATTTCAAGGATCGGATGGGATTTTAACTCGCGCCTAGCTGTGCGTGGCAGTCGAGTATTCAACCACAGTGTCACGCTGGTGCTTGTAACTCCTTCGCAAAAATACTCCTCTGCCTAGCTGTGCGTGGCAGAAGAGTAAAATAGCAACCTAATGTCACACAATGCGAATTGCTCAAGGAGTCAGTCGTTGAATGATTTCAGCCCGTTACAAAGGGCTCAGCCATAATTGTTCATCGTCATTAGCCACAGCACAAAGTGAACATAATGCCTCTCAGATGTGTACCAGGTACCACGATTCTCCGAAGAATGAGGAAAAATGGCATAGTGGGTGCTTTGCTACTTCAGAAAAATTATGATGATTTATGGCTTAGTGGATACCATGCATGCGTACTTGTATTAGTTTCCCCAAGAGAGTATAGAACGGGCTCTAGAAAGGCCACTCTTCCTGCTTACGCTGTGATTGTGCTACGTGTTCCGCGCAGGCTTGACGATTTTTTTAGGAGGTCAGTGGTCTTGTACAGAGAGTGCACTCAATCACGTGCTGCTTTTGAGATCGTGCTCACTCCCTTGACACAAAGCATTGAGCCCGCTAAAAATAATCGTAATTGACTTATGAGAAAATAAATACTATGACTTTGAAGCGCATGTAGAACTGGTTTGTGCTAGTCGGCAGGAATTCGTGGTACAGTTACTTCCACTCCTCTGAAGAACGTGGAAAGAACGTGTTTTACTCCTATCCCACTTTCTTAAGAGGAGGGCAAGTAACTATATCACAAATCCAATGTTTTTTTATGATTACCTTAACTTGAAATTTTTTGCATTAAAAAACCGTTACGAACCATTACGGAACGTTTTTTCTTTCGTTTCGGAACAGAAACGGAACGGAACTTTTTGTGGTGGAACGAAACTAAAACCGAAACGAAAAACATTTCGTTCCGACACCCTGATAGTGACGGTGAAAACGTTATCATACAGATGCGGTGCGCCGTAGTGACACGGGCAGACAAGTGACGACCTGGAAACGATGCATCGGCAATCGAACCGTATTTTAGATGCACCGAGAAGACCCGGTAAGACCACTTAGGTCTAAAGAATACTTAGTCGTCATTCGCTGCGGCCCCAGCACGTGTATGAATCTGTTGCCCCATCACTACAGCGCAGCCGTTAAATTGACGGGTCCTCGTCACCGTAGTCAGGGCCATATTTTTCGGACTTGGAAATTCCGATCTGGCTGAGGTTCACCTGATTCGTAGGTCTACACCCTAAAAGGCTCGGATTTCCTTCCTTTCGCCCATCATTCTCTTCTTGGAGAACATTGTGTTCTTAAAATGTTTAGCAGGGTGGACTGAAACCTTAGGAGAGCGTGAGAATATCGATGGGATGCTATATTGCCTTTGAAGGCTTCAATATTCCATTACTTGTAGGATATCATTATTGCTGGGTAAGAAAACCGCGTTTATAGAAAGGACACAAGGTGAGAAATAGCAGAAGTCTCTCGATGACCACCTCTAGGTGTGCAATGCTGGCTACTCTCCAGAAAGCAGATAATAGAAATAGGAGTTGATAGAGAGAGTGGAAGTAAATAGAAAAGAAATAATCAGGTTACAAGCCTCGAAGACAACAGGATACAGTACAGAAAAGTTTACAGATTTGTTAAAAAAACGTAGAGGCATCATTCGTGCCATGCTAGAGCGATTCCTGCCATCTTTCGTCGCATCCAACGCCATCGCAGTCCCGTTCATCTCGCTCGTATCAGACGTTCGGAAAGGACAAGCCGGAACGCGTTTACTTTCTTATTCTAAGGCGAACCCACCCCAGGGGTACGCGCGCGGCAATACGATTTTCAGGGGCCGAGCTCCAGGATGCCCGCTGAAATCTTGAACGACGTTAGAAACTCTTCAAAACGTCCAAGTAGGGGTGACATCGTGCATCGTGTATGATTCTCGGTGTTTGCAATGAGCGCGATCCACCCACCTGACACGCCATTCTTTCTGTTAAAATTTTCAGCGAGACATTTTCCAACGTGGAACTCGAATACAAAGTTTATAAGATTTGCGAAGCTCTCAGAGCCGAGATGCGCTCACCTGCAGGCGCGTCGTGGCCGGTGTCCGAACGAAAATTGGCTGGAGCCTGCACCGACGTCGGAAGCGCTGCAAGTAAAGAGAGAGAGAGAAAAAAAAACTACAGGTCAAGGATTGAATTCGCATTGCGAAAACATGATTTTCTTCGCAGAAACACACGAAGTATTGCACTGACTTGATACTAGCCCGAATCTTGGTTCAGCAGGTGAAGCAAATATTTTAATTTTTTTTAGGGAGTAAGGTTAGGCTGGTAATACAACAACAGATTGCAAATGTTAAGGTTTCAGTTGCCCTCACTATTAAATTCATGTGTCCCGTAATACGATATTTTTTCTAGTTTTAGTTTTCACCTCATATGTTTCTGTTACTGCTTGAAATGTATGGGGGTGCGGACCTCCTCGAGCCTGCGCGTGGGCTTTTGTTCTAATATTGATTGATTGATTGATTGATTGATTGATTGATTGATTGATTGATTGATTGATTGATTGATTGATTGATTGATTGATTGATTGATTGATTGATTGATTGATTGATTGATTGATTGATTGATTGATTGATTGATTGGCCGATTTGTAAATCTTTGAATGCATTTTTAACATTGTGGGAAAGATTAAACACATTTTGAACATTACATTTGACACGCGAACAACTGGGATATTATTAGACATATTACTCTGTAAATACTAAATACATTTCTCGTGACTTTACTCTTCTTAGGTTTCGGAGAAAATAGGAAAGACAGGAAATGGTGAGCGACGACGGAACATTGTTTCGCTGACATACTTATACGCTGCAGAGCTTTATAAAAAGCATTAATAACAATTTCCTAAATCATACTAGCGAATACAAATATTGAATTATTACACTTGAGCAGGATTGCGATATGGTGGAATATTGGTAAACGTGCATGTGCTCACACTACGTCATTTAAAATGTCGTATTCATCATATCACGGACATTTATATGAGTAAATCCGAAACGTTATTTCCTGGGGTTTTTACGTGTCAAAAACAAAACGGCATGATTATGAGCGATGCCATAGTGGAGGAATCCAGAAATTCCGACCACATGGGGTTCGTTAACCAGCTCGGACTTCTACCATTTTCGCCTTCGTCGAAAATGTGACCGCCGCGATCGGGATAGAACCCGCGACCTTCGGATCAGCAGCCGAACACCGCAACCACTGTACCACCGCGGCGGCCAGACGACGTGTTACACCCATACAAATATAGAACGGGTTGGATGGTGTGGTACTGATTTAAGCGCGGATAGGTGTTCGTCCGGAGTCTTCGTCTGGCCTCAGCCTGTCCTTGAGGGAGCTTATGTTGTTGGCGGTGATGGGGTACAATGATGATGTAGTAGGAAACAATGTAAAACGTCCGCTATATTACTTTCAAGGAAACATGTATACTGAGAGAGAGAGATAAGATTCTTTAATGAAATGCCCGGAGAGGTTAGCCTGGTTTGTCGCCTGGCTTGCTACTCCAGGTGTCGGGTGATTATGGTATATACAATGATCACATATACACCATATACACACAAATAGTACATACAGTCACAAACACACATATATACATAAGAAGAGTCCTTCACAGGCTTTGGTTAAGCTGAGTGTTCCTCAAAAACGCCAACAGCGCTTTTGTGCTGCGCATCGCACAACTGTTGTCTTGCCACGGGCCGAGAAGGTGCCGCAGCTCCAAGCTCGTGCCGCGTTGCAAATGAAGTGCCTCCTTCAGAATCTGTCGTTCTGCGTCGTATTGGGAACAGTCGCAGAGTACGTGCTTTAGGTCTTCCCGAGTGTTACATGTGGTGCACATGGGTGAGTCCGACTGCCTGATCTTGTGCTTGAAGTATTCGTGTAGGCAACGTCGAGTCTCAGCCGGTGAATGCAAGTTTCATCTTGTCTGGTTAATCCCTGCGGCACATGAAAGCTACACGTCGGGTCTATTCTGTGCAGCGGTCCATACTGGTTGTTCGCATCGCTCCATATTGTTCTCTGCAGATTACGCGCGAACGCAGACACCAGAATCGCTGCGTCTTTCTTGAAAAAGGAATTTCAATTTCCTCAGATGCTGTGTCATGCGCAGCTCTGGCAGCGGAGTCAGCTCGAACATTCCCTTCGATGCCGCAGTGAGCGGGCAGCCACTGCAGTACTACATCGTGGTGTAGTTCATGAGCATTATTGCCTAGGCGCCTGATGTCTAGGACTAGTTGGTCTTGCGTACGTGGAGATTTCAGGGACTGCAGTGCGGCTCGTGAGTCGGAGAATATCACCCAAGAGTCGGGTCTCTGATCTTTAATATATGCAAGCGCCCTCCGCAATGCAGCCAGCTCAGTGGCAGCGGCGGATGTACGGTGGCTGAGAGTGGCTGTGATGGTGACATTCGCCGACGGTATCCACACACCTATAGCAGATGATCCATCTGTGACAGACCCATCTGTATAAACGTGACGGCGGGTTCTATAGTTGGTGTTGATGTGTTCAAGAGCGAAGTACGTCAACGCTGGCCCAGGTGTGTTTCTCTTGCTCTTGAACCCCGGCACTGTCGTGACTATCGTCCAGGAAGGAAGCTGCCATGGAGGCCCCGACAATATCGACGGCTGTTCATACGTCGGGGGGAGTAACATTCGCACCTCAGAAATGCTGACTGAAGCAAGTGGATGATCTTGTACCCTTGCCGCAAAACGCAGACAGACTCGGAGGAACTCTTGCTTCATTAGCAGGGCAGCCGAAAGACGTTTGCTTTCTGTCAAGGTCCCGACTGTCGATGTATTTTTCGGTAAACCTAGGCACACCCTCAAGGCTTTGACTTGCATGCTCGTGAGCACCTGAATATTTGATTTGGTGAGGCCCTGTAGTGCAGGAAGACTGTACCGCAGGTAGCAGAGGGAAACAGAGCACACAGAAGTTTGGCTCAGGTACTTACACAGTGTGGTTTCGCAGTCTATGTGGTTAAAAGTTAGAACAAAAACCAGAAAAAGTCCTCCGCACGTTTCGAAGCTAGTTCCTAATGGACGTGTATTTGCTTTAGCCTTGTGTCTAGCTACCGAGTCCGTTCGTACGAGTCGCCTGTTACAGAGAAAACTGGTTGTCGTATCTGTACGTTCTCGTAAAAGCTAATTAGTTCTCGAAGGTTTTCTCGGTGATTGCTAATTGCACCGGAGTTTCTGCACCCTCGAGCATTTATCCCGTGTTTCGCGTTTCCATTAGCATTGTAACCGGATATTTCACTCGAACCAGCGCGCAGCGCTGATTCACGAGGAGCGTACTGTTCGTTGTTTAACTCCACTCGCATGACACGCGTCTGATCAGAGCGAGTCCTCGAACTGGGAGAGTACTTGTAAGGACACCGAACGGAGTGAATAATTGAAGAGGTAACGAGTTCGAACACTTACGCCGCGACTCCTCCGGCCTCCGTCAAGCTTAGGCAATATCGCGTTCTCTATTCAAAATGAGCCCCCCGCTCAGAGTTCGCATTTATTCAAGAGTTCTTTGTACGCAGCTTGAGCCCATAAGGATTGCTTCTAGCAGAGACGTCCCTTTGCGTACAGGTAAACGTTGGGGTATCGAACTTTTATAATTTGGGCCGTGCCACAAAGGAGAGTTTGAAATGGTTTCGCCACATAAAGAGAATCAATTCAAAGAAATACTTGCGCGAAGTGCGCTTCGAGCAGCATCCTTCGGCGGATTTGTATATCCTTAAAATTCGTGAAGGGAGCTTTTTCAGCGTTCTTCAGCGTGCTTATACTGGTATTTTCATAAAATGCTCTTTTGTTGCAAGCTTGATAAGCTGATTGTGACCTTATTTTTCAAAATTGGCGAACAGCTTTCCTACCGTGCCGTCTAGCAACTTTTTTCTCGGCCCAGTTTTTCCTCTTTCTTTCTTTCTTTCTTTCTTTCTTTCTTTCTTTCTTTCTTTCTTTCTTTCTTTCTTTCTTTCTTTCTTTCTTTCTTTCTTTCTTTCTTTCTTTCTTTCTTTCTTTCTTTCTTTCTTTCTTTCTTTCTTTCTTTCTTTCTTTCTTTCTTTCTTTCTTTCTTTCTTTCTTTCTTTCTTTCTTTCTTTCTTTCTTTCTTTCTTTCTTTCTTTCTTTCTTTCTTTCTTTCTTTCTTTCTTATCAGTTTCCCTAAACCAGACTTTGTCACTTCCTTGAAAGTTGTCTTCCTCTAACGGAGCAAGGTAATGCAGGCAAAGCACGCTTTACAGGAAAGCAGTAGACAAAGAATTGAAGCGTCCCAGAAGTGTGCAGAAGCTTAGGTGAGTGAAGCAGTGAGACATAATGAAAGTTGTGAACAGATAAATGTTAGAGAGCGTAGAAAAAGCCAAACAAATCTATACTGTTATATGCGTTACAAGGACAAGGGGAAAATGTTCGCGCGATGAAGTACGCGTACGGCAAGTGGTCAGCACAGTTCAAATAGTCGTTTGGGGAATCTCCCATCTCTATTGCATTTCCTTGCCTCTTGCAACGCGTAAAAAACGTGAAGGCTCTTAACACGAGCATGTTGTGTAAGGTAGTGCCGACCATCTTACACACCAGCAGTTGCCACAATGTGCCCAATGGCCGAAACTCCGGCGGCTGCCACGCCTCCAGTGCACTTTCTCGGCGCCGTCGAACAATGCATCGCAACGTTTGCAGCTGCGAACTCCCACAGAGGAACGCTCGCACAAGACTCTCAGGTCGGCCCCTTTTCCTGAAGCTTACTGTTCCGTTTCTTCTTGGGAACACACAAGAGGCACCTTTGGTTCCTTCATTCTTGCTTACGTCATTTCCTTCAGTTAGTGCAGGAACAGAGACACAAAAACTTTTTATTTCTTCTAATACCTTCTGTGGCTCTGCGAGTACTATATCTGCTCATCTCTGTGTTACCTCGAAGGCCTGAATCTGTCTATTATTACAGCTGCGAGCTTTAGTGCCTACGACATTGCTTCAGAGATCAGGTGTCAATATAATAATATCTGGTGTTTTACGTCCCAAAATGATCAGGTGTCAAGGCCAAGAGTCGGAAATGAGGCGTCAAATGGGCTAGTCTTATTCTCATATTATTAAAGGTGGGTAAACGTAAATAAAATGAAATTGCGCAGTCAGCTAGTCGGTGTTTGGATAGTCGAGCAGCCTTTTATAGTCTTAGAAAAGCGCACCAACAGCATGTTGATCGTCCCCGGCACCACGCAATATCCCACGCACTCTTTGCAGAAAGAACGAACTGGAGCACAAACCAGCGACCATCTGTATCAGGATGACGATTGCATTCTAGAGTCCTCGGTGTTTTTAATCTTTAGCATTTATGCTGCGATTGATTCGCTTCATGCTTGCGAAAGAAAGTCTTTCCTGCTGTGTTCGTTACCGCGCTACTTTCTGCAGTGATCATTTCCTTAGCAACCTGAACGGACACAATTTTCATGACCCGTGCTGACACGTTCTTCCGAGAATAATTTCAGTGTTGGCACGTGTGGAAGCTGCGGAACTTTAACGCTGACGCAACGGTTCTATCAATGTTTAATTTTACATTGCCGCGCAGAGCGAGACTGTGCGACTTGCAGCAAGACGGTGGCGCTTTTTTGTGGGAGTACAAAAGTTCAGAAATTTTAGGCAGCTACGCGACAGAAAATAGGAGTGCAAGTCGTTATGTCCGGGCCGTAAACTTGAACCTGGCTATACGGAAGAAGGTTTGGCATGGGTTTATAACGAGACCATATACCCTCTTTTATTCTACGCTTTCCACCATATTATTTGCCTTTATTTCTTTTTCTTTTTCAACTAACACTTGCGTGAACTTTGTTTACCTCGTTTCAAAAGCAGGCGTGGGGTTTAAAAAACAGCGATGAGTGGGACCCTGGTGTGCTCAACAACCCGGTTCAACGTTTATTGCATTTATTCTTTCGCTCTTAAACTTGTCTTTTCCATGTGTGTGTCTGGCGCCGAGGCGCCCACGTGCAAACGGATAGATAACTTTAGACGTGTCCCCAGGGGAGCGCTGCTTTCTCCTCGCGTCTGCTGATCGTATAGTCCAGCACTGTCGCGTTCTCATTCTCGCGCACTAGCGAAGTTCTGGAACGCCCAGAGTTGCGCACCAACCGTACGAGCAACGCAGCAGCCAAGTCGCGGTAGCGTGGGCGTGACAGGCACTGTTTATGGTAGTCCCGTGCTGAAGCGGCGATTCTCCTGAAGTGCAACGAAATGAAAAAAGTTGCTTGAACGCTTGCTTGCATGAGTGGAGACCGTGGCAAAGAGGCCGAGTCGTACCAATGGAAAGCGGTTTAATGGTGAACTTCACGTTGGCTATAATCTTGGGAATGATACTGAGGATTGAGACAAAAATAACGACATTCCGTGATTAAAATACACTAGGTACTAAACTTGTAAAGCCACCGTGCCTTTCATTCGCCTTCCGACAGCAATTGCTATAGCGCTTACGATGCACTGAATGTACGCTTGAATGTGAATGAATAAAATGAAATGTTATCAAATCAAAGTGAGCTTTTTGCGGAAGAATACGACAACTCCGTACAGAATATTTGTACCACTAGCCTTCGTAATTAGCAGCTTGTCCAACATAGAAAATATACAAAAGTTAGCAACCCGCCGCGGTGATTGGTTATAGGGCTTGACTGCTGCCCAGAAGGTCGCGGTATCGAATCCCAGCCGCGGCGATCGTATTTAGATGTAGGCGAAATGCTAGAGTCCCGAGTACTTAGATTTAGGTGCACGTTAAAGAACCCCAACTGTTCAAAAAAGATTTCTACGGTATCCCTCATAATCATATCGAGGTTTGGGGACGTAAAACTCCAACAATTATTATAATATTACAAAAGTTGGCAACGCACGTAATTGATCATGGAGTGAGAAGGTATTGTACATATATATGAGAATGTTTTAAGTTATGAATAAACATTTCTTGCCGGCGAAGAAACAGATATTACATTTCACTGTACAAGAAGAAGCGTTTGCATACAAGGTCAAAGCTACGTGTTACTTTTATTTCCACAAGCAGAACGTTCCATGTTACAGCATGAAAGAATTCTAGTAGTCGATCGCCGTAGAAATGAATGAATGAATGAATGAATGAATGAATGAATGAATGAATGAATGAATGAATGAATGAATGAATGAATGAATGAATGAAACTATCTACCCGGTGCCAAGGGAATAACAAATTGACAGTAATAATGTAATAAAGTGGCACAAAAGCTAAGCCTTAGCGACAAAAATGCACGGTGCTCTTTACGATGCCGCAGGCTTCGTAAGAACAGGGACGTCGAAATAAATGTGAAAGGAGGAGGGCCACAAGGTGAGACACGAATGTTCTTGGAACCACGAAAACTTTACTGTGGAAGCCCGCGCTCAATGTAAGCTTATAAGCGGAGCTGCATGTTCACTCCCACGCCATTTCTTGCACGTCAGGACACAAGCTTGCGCCAGGTTTACGGTTAACAGCGTAGCCCCGAAGCAGCTGCACCGGCGTTTGTTCTATACTTTCGTCCAAATATCAAAACAGTAGCATGCCGACAAGCTGTTCCATCCCGTGAGCACATTTGTTTTTATTAGGAGCCCACGGCTTCCATGAATGGGAGAAGTATAGCAGAAAAGTAAGCGAGAGGGGAGAAACATGTTGAATTCATCGTTATGCGAACATGGCGGTATCACTCGTTCGCTTCCGTTGCCGTAGCGGTTGTTTGACGATGCTACCGCCGCAGGCGCTCGCCTGACGTTGCTGGCGACATGTTGCTGGGCTACGAGCCACTCGCACGCCGGCAGCACTCGGTCCTTTTTCGCACGGTAAACAGACCCGAGGACTCCTCGTAATATAAGACTCGGCAATCCTGCTTTTCGTTGCCTCGATGTTCGGCGTAAGGACGGATTTTATGTTTGTTTTCGCACACGGAAGTCCAGATGGGCACCGGATATAAGCTTTGCTAGTAGTCGCCGTCTTCTACAAGCTCATTCATTTTTCTTTTCTTTTTTGCGCTGGTTCTTTTTCTGTCTTGGTTGCGTAGTTGCCCTGATGAGTTCGTGTGCTCGTTGACTACTGCGCATGCGGTAACTATGGAACGAGTGAGTTTTGCTTTGGCTTAGAGAAAGCTGCGAAGACATTTGAAAAAGACAGGTGAGCATGGAGTCATTATTTGCTGCTTTGGAAGCTCTGGTTAGTGATTAGAGTGCTTATATCCAAAACCTAACTTCCATAGAGTAGAAAATCTCTGTAAAGCGCGGATAGCTGTGTATGTGCTGACAGCCGTGATAACCCTTTACGCGACTTCTGAATTAGACGAACAGTTTCGTGGATGACGAATATTTCTTTTTTGAGAAGTCTTTTAGAACGGGTGCCTTAACGTCACAGCTTGTAAATGTCACTTGTTAAAAATGGCTGATTGGGCGAGTTGGCGATTAACGATACTTAAAAATACGAGCGCGTAACTTAAACATGGACTTAGGAAGACAAGGACAAGCGCTTGTCCTTGTCTTCCTAAGCAGCGAGTGTACTTATAAGCATTACCTCAAGGGCTTCGGCACGAAGACATTTACAGATACTTAAAAATACGAGCGCGTAACTTAAACAAGGATTTATAAAGACAAGGACAAGCGCTTGTCCTTGTCTTCCTAAGTCCTTGTTCAAGTTAAGCTCTCGTATTTTTAAGTATCTGTAAATGTCTTCGTGCCGAAGCCCTTGAGATAATGCTTACAAGTACACTCGCTGCCTTTCTTCTGTTGCCTGTGGGTTATGTTATGCTCCAAATAGTGTCATCTTTCATCCTCATTTTTCCAAGCACTTCCACTTATCTCAGCACAACGTATAGCGTTTCCAACTGGTCATTTATTCTGGTTAACGCACGTGTTTCTCACTTGACGTCTCCACGTTTTCATTCTCTTATTTCCATAAAAGCATGTCCTCGCGATAGTGCTCTTTTTTTCTTTATGGGTACAGTTCCCGCGGTATCTTGAATAAACGCTGACGTATAATAAGCAAAGTAACATTCAGAGAAAGGAGAAACGGCGTTAGACTGGCGCCCGCTCGCGCTATTCCGGCCAAAGATGACGAAACGCATCTGCTCAGAAGTGACTACAATCCGGACCGACGGCGTCTTACCTCTGCCTGACGCATGCGTAATGCGTTTTGTAACGACCTATCCGGAACTGCATTGTCGAGAGAAGCATTAGTAACGAGTCACTGCGGTCTAGAAAGTTCCGGCAACGTAACAACGTTCACCCAGCCGGGGGTTACAATAACAGCTCCGCTCTAGGGTTACAGTTCTGTACGAGGTAGCGCCAAAAGGGAAGGAAAAGAGAAAAACAGAGCGTTAGTCGGTACGAGTGAGGTAACATGGGGGAAACGAGTCTGCCGAAAGAATACGCGCAGAAAAAACAAAAAGAAAACGAAAGTGACGGAGAGGACTACCTGTCTCGAAAGCTGCGCGTTAGGCGGCGGCGTTGCCGTAATGGCGAAAGCGCGCCTTTTTGTGCCTGTCGTAACGGCGGTAGGCAAACCAGCTTTGGCCGCAGAGCTACTGCGTTTGCCACATTGCTCGACGCGTGGAGTGCTCCGGGTGGATCTCGTCAGCCGGCGCTCGTTCGGTCGGCGGAAGCCGGTGCGCGCGTGCTTACGTACGTGCGTGCGGTTAATTGTTTCTGCGTGGGTTTCGCACTTCGGCAATTCCAGCCGGCCGGGCCGAGCAAGCCTTAATGTCTTTAGGCCCTGCCGTGTGGCGGCTGCTACTGGCGGCCTCTACTGCGATGGAGAATAAGAAATGACGTAGGCGCCCGGAGAGTTCAGTGCTTCTACGATGTACCGCATGACGCACGCGAAGTCCCTCCTCCCCCCCCCCCCCCCTCAACCCCCTGGAAAGATGGCGCGACGAGTGCAGTCTTTGCACAAACCATTCCGCAGACCTCAGGTAGACAGGACCATAGCGACCCATCAATTTGCTCGACGGACGTTGTAAATATGCGAGTACACTGTAAGCGAGAACGCCGACATTCTATCTTAGTTGTTACTGCTGCTTTTTTTTTTGTCTGTCCTAACGCTGGTCCATTTATTTGCTCGCTAGGTCAGTGTTCGGGCTCAAGGTAAGCAGGTTAGAAACCTGCTGTGCTCACTGTCTCGTCATTTCTTACACCTAGGTGTTTCAGCCCTCTTCATACAAAGCTGTCTACGGAGTGGGCCTCCCTCGACGTTCGATTCACGGTGCGGCCTGTGAATCCATGGCAACGGTCACCGATCCGTGCGCGAGGCTCGGGCCCTTAAGCTCAGGTCTGTAGACCTCTAAATACGCGCATTTGTCAGGGTGGACGTCTCTGGCTGTGCTTCGTAGTAACGACTGAAGTTCGCTGAAGTAAGACGAAAAGAACCCTCATGTCTGTGGAGTATACAGCAGGGGCTGTGTCTGAATCCCACTTGAGGATTCGAATAAATAAATAAATAAATAAATAAATAAATAAATAAATAAATAAATAAATAAATAAATAAATAAATAAATAAATAAATAAAAGAAAAAGAAAGAGTCGTACGGGCCTACAGTTAATAACCGTTAGAGGAAACATTCAAGCAATTTACACAAGGAATTGGTGCGCATATCAGCGCGCATCGCAGAACTAATTTTTGTCCTGTTTTTCGAGTGTAAAGATTACCACGCAAGAGCGGCAGTAAAGCAGCACGGGAGCTCGTGAAGGAGTATTTTATCAGAAAGGAACGTGATTTAAGTTAATGGCGTGTCGATTGTCCTATATTATGCGCTGAAAGACTTGATTGAGACCACTCGGTTACGATATTGCAAAACTTATAGCTTCGCGACCGGTACGGGCGAAACATTGCTCGCCATGTTTCTCCATTGAATCGTTAAATCAATCGGCAGTTGGTGCTTTGCGTCTCCGTGCGTACATCCTTCCGTTATGTTCCCAGCATGTGCGCCAAGAAATTATGTTTAACTGACCCCATAAACTTGGATTAAAAAGGCCGAATGAAGTAAATGTTGTGGAACACGCGCTGATGCACACCCAAAACAAGTGATATACAGGATCAGGATGACACAAAATACAGAGAGCCAGCCAATAAGAAATGCTTTGAAAGCAGGAATGCATCGAAGAAGACGAATCAACTGAAGCGAAACTCTTCAGGTCCGCGTCAGGGTTAAGCAAAAATGTACTGTGTTCTTTCTCTTAATCCTATTGAGTCGAGCGTAATGTTAGAGCAGGGCACGATGTAAGAGAAGGGCGAAAGAAAAAAATGAAACAAAAAAGAAATCAAATGCTCTAACTGTGTGTGAAAGTTTGAGGCATGTGGAGTGCTCGCGTCAGGAGAAACGAAACTGTATGCTTTTTACTGCCTTGCTATTTCATTTTTTGTAAAAAATTCCTGTTGCTTTGTTGTCCTTCGCGCTTTGCGTGGGCATTTCCTTTATCGATTCCCGCATCTACCCTCCAGTCGTCTTCCTCTCTGAATCGCGGCAGTGGTCCGTAGCGGTGAAAATTGTGGAGGCATGGCCACTCGTGGTGAGGGCCACGCGCGCAGACCTTACGCCGTATAGGACGCCTGTACGGAAAGGCGACGGGTGGAGGGTGGAACATAGAGAGAGAGAGGGAAAAAGAGAGAGGAGAGAGACAGAGGCAAGAATACTGCATCGTAGGTCTCTTGTCTGTGAGGTTTTGCCGGCGAGCACACGCCTGCCCGCTAGCATTCGTAAAAGAGAGTGAAAGAAAATCTAAATTCCAGGCAGAGAAATGCATGGAGCGCCTGGCTTGCATTCGGAGGTTGTATGACCGCCGTGCGAGGAGCGGACGTTCTCGCTCAGCCGGGCTGCGAAACTGCGCGGCCTCCCCCATTGTCGGGGCTCGGCATAGCGTTCCTTTTTTTTCCGCAGTAGCCGTCTGTTAGATTCCGGTGGCGCGAAGTTGTACTACGCACGCGCTTTAAAATCCCGCGTGTGGCCTTTGTTAACCCTCTTCAACCCCCCCCCCCCGCCCTCCTTTTTTTTGTCTTCTGAGGAAAAAGAATGTCTCCCCCTATCTGTACTCGACGTAGACATTTCCAGCGTGAACCATTTGGCTGGATAATGCAACTCTGGAGAACTCGGCTTAGAGCCAGAAAGAGGCTAACTTTATTAGAATGCCACGAATGTAGTGTGATAGGCTGAAACCTTTTCGCTGGGTTTTCCGGCGCAGTGAACACGATTCTTCACCGCTTACGTTGGGATCCGGCTTTCTACAGATCAGTGAAAACCTGTCTGTTGCATGAGTTGATTTTGGTTATAATACCCTTATCATAGTTCCCACAGATGGTGGTGCTATTTGTTCAAGCATTCGAATGGTGCTCGCATCGAAGCTGTCGCTGTGGCGTAGGAACATAAAATTCGTAAGCGTGCTTCGCGTTTTGAGGGTATTTCGAGTGGTGCGAAAAAAAATGTGCCTGTGACAATACGTTGAAGATTTCAGGTACAATATGATCAAAGTGGACCCCTCATTTATTTGAGCGTCTTAAAGCTGAAGAGCGCTTCACACTACGTGGAGCCTGGTGTTTTGGACAAGGGGCCGAACTCGCGAATGCTTTATCTCGTAAGTGCTTTTGGCCACTGGCCAACCAGCTTCGCAAACTATATATTCGCTAACAAACAATTATAACGTAAGCCGTTTCTGTGAATGCAGCCCATGCTTCGCCGCCCTACTGTTGGCTGTGTTGCAACTGGCGGGTGCAGGTTCGATTCCCGGCCATGGCGGCCGCATTTCGATGGAGGCGAAATGCACAGAACACCCGTGTGCTCAGACTTAGGCACACGGTAAAGAACCCCAAATGGTCAACATTTTGCGCAGTGCCCTACTACGGCGTCTCTCATAATCATATCGTGGTTTGGGACGTAGAATTCCAACAGTTTTTATTATGTGTTGCAACTGGCGTGGTTGTCCTTGACAGGACGAGCTTTCTTCCATACTCAATAGTTTTGACGGTCATCCCGCTCGCCTGAACATCTATCTATCTATCTATCTATCTATCTATCTATCTATCTATCTATCTATCTATCTATCTATCTATCTATCTATCTATCTATCTATCTATCTATCTATCTATCTATCTATCTATCTATCTATCTATCTATCTATCTATCTATCTATCTATCTATCTATCTATCTATCTATCTATCTATCTATCTATCTATCTATCTATCTATCTATCTATCTATCTATCTATCTGTCTGTCTGTCTGTCTGTCTGTCTGTCTGTCTGTCTGTCTGTCTGTCTGTCTGTCTGTCTGTCTGTCTGTCTGTCTATCTATCTATCTATCTATCTATCTATCTATCTATCTATCTATCTATCTATCTATCTATCTATCTATCTATCTATCTATCTATCTATCTATCTATCTATCTATCTATCTATCTATCTATCTATCTGTCTATCTGTCTATCTGTCTGTCTGTCTGTCTGTCTGTCTGTCTGTCTGTCTGTCTGTCTGTCTGTCTGTCTGTCTGTCTGTCTGTCTGTCCGTCCGTCCGTCCTAATCTTCATTTCCAATTGCAACCAGCTGATATTTTTTGTGAACGACCGGACTTCCGCTCCGTGAAGAAGCGGCGAGCGAACGCCCAAGATACCGGTACGTGCCGCTCTCTCTGCATTTCTCTTTCTCTCCATAGAATGCAGGAAATAACGGCGCCGCGTAAAAAGGCAGGAACGAGAAGAAGAAAAGGCGCAAGAGGGGCGCACGAAAGGCGGAGCGGCAACGGCCTTCGCGAGCCCGCTATACAGTCAGCGACGGGGGACCGGCCAGCAGGGCGTGATGAGATGACGCGCGGAGATCCTCAGTGTTCTTTTATGCGCTCGCCTCGGTACTACGCCCTCGTCTCTCCTCCAAAACCCCTTTTCGTCTCCTTCCCTTCCATCGCACACCGCGTCGCGCTCACTATCTCTCTATCATATATTTCAGCTGCCTTTAATTAAAGCGGCATCGTCGGCTCGGGGCACGCCGTACAGCGAGCGAGACTACGGCGGCAGTTTTTGGGGACCGAACGAGCGCGTCTTGCGGGTTTTCTTTTTCGAGGCCGTTTCCGCATTAACCCTAACGTTCCTTCCGTCTCGCATTTTCCATTTTTCCCTCCGCTTTCGTTCTTCAGAATATATCAGTGTACCCCCTCTCTCGTTCTTCTCCACCGACATGTTTTCGCGCTGATGATGTCGTTTCTTTTGCGTCGCTGAACGGGAGGTTTGCTTCTGCCCTATACTTTTCATTTTTTGTTCGTCACGGTCTGTTTGCGCGGCGGGCAAAGCAGCAAGCGAAGGCGCGCACGTGATGTAGCCGTGCTTGCCTGAGGAAGCAAAGTTGGGGGACGACGACTTGTTCGCGTGCCACTAAAAGTTGGAGGAAATTGGAAATTACTTATTCTTCATTTATTCTTTCGCTCACTTTCTTTCGGAGGAAAATACAAACGGCGCACGTAAGGTGCTTCCGATGCTTGGCGGAAGCAAACTTTGGGACCACGGAATGACCGGCAAGTTGAGGACCGTGTCGGAGACGCGGGATTAGTGTGGGCGCTCTTTCATCTTTACTGGTTGTTCGGAGATGAAAAAACAAAAAAAAACTAGTGAGTCACAACTTATTAACGTTGTGAAGCACCAGCGGTGTTTGAACGCGTTTACGGGGGTGAAATACGAATAGCAAACAAAAGAAAAATGGAGGCTACCCTAATCCCCGATTTACGTGTCTGGTAGTGGTGTAGCACATTAACGTTCGTGTTCCCCGGTGTATTCCTTGGGTTACCTTTGCACTTCGTCGCGCTGCCGAAGCGGATCTCAGAGGCGACGTAGAAAGAAGCGCGTGATTGAGATCTTCACCGCCAGGTGCCGCAACGATCCAAGCTGCTCACGAAAAAACCGATTGCTCCTTCGATTAACCCGTTCAGTTAACTTTCAATAAGTATCCTGACAGTTTATTGGCCCTTACGTAAACATATGCCCCAATATCATATGTACCCAATATAACTCCTAAAGGGACACTAAAGAGCAAAACGATTTTTCTCATATTAGTAAAGTACTCTTCCACGATACCAAAAACACCGCGCTTGCTGCGAGAAGACGCTTAGTAAGCGAGAAAACGCGCAAAAACAAAATGTGGGTGGCGACCACACGTTGAAGTTTCTGCACCATTCGCCGTGACGTCACATGTTTTGACGGCGCCTACTAGGGACTACCTAGTTCCTAATCGGTAAAAAATGAAGTGCATAATCCTCTGAGGGGGCAATAGACTAAACATATCAAGTTTGGGGTAATTTTGTTGGGCCAATGGCGCCAAGATACGATACACTTCGAAATCCGTGACGTCACACGGGGAGATTTCGGCGCAAAATTTAAGAATGGAACATTGAGCTTGATTTTTTCTTTTAATAATAAACCTATGATGGCGAAATTAACGACATTAGAGTTCTCGGAGCACAATTTATCGATCTAAATCGATTGAATGTTTCTCTTTAGTGTCCCTTTAACTTGAACCAGAACTATCGATTTCATAACGGTTTTATTTTTTTTACAATACTTTTTCTGAATATTCGAGAAACCGGAAGTAATTGCTCGACCGGAAGTGCTTGGAAGACAAACACGTGTGTCACACGGTGTACGTGACACTAAAAAATAAAAAAGAAGGTATCGTGCGCGATGTAGTTTGTGTGAGACAGACTGGCTACGCAGTCTGATCTGTATGTTCATGAACCGATTGAATGGACTGACTGCTGCCATACTCACGAGAAAGGTTCTTTGCTAGACCTGTTCGTAACCGCAGACTTCAACCAAATGTGTCGTGTGACATTTTTAGTGAAAGAGCATGATCAGTAACAAAATGTACTTATAAAGAAAAAAAGATGTCTGAACTTGGTTGGCGGGGCCGAATTCGAAAAGGTTCTTGTTTGTAGAGTCGTCTATGTCATTCGTCGGTTACCTTCGCCAATAGTATGGCCCACATGGGAATTACATGAAATTTTTTACGGACTTTTACAGTTTAAGTTCTTTTAGCGAGTACGCTGTTTTTTGTTACAATCAGTATCAGCGCTAGCGTATGTTGAAGGTAATAGTGCCACAGCTGTCGTAATAAGGTGGTTCTTCCTTCTTCTATGTATATCTTTAATGTAAGAACTTTCAAGTTGATAAAGTAAGTGAATCGACTATAAAGCCTACATAAATCACAGTAATGTCACGGGACCTCGCCTTCAGCGTAAGCAGAAAAGTAACCGAGGTGTCGAATGAAGAAACATGAATCCACTTCTCAAATATATCGGGTGGCACATAAATTTTGCACTAAATACAGTATGCTGAAACACTTTCAAGCGATGAAGTTAGTGTGGCAGTTACGCTCGGCTAACTTTTGATTTTAGCTTGCCCTGTTTCCGCCCACGACGAAAAGTGACAGCACTGAAAAAAAAAAAACTAAACAAAACAAAAGGACGAATGAACGTGAGTAACGCAGCTTCTAGCGTCTCGCTCGCGCCAGTTCTGGCTCAGATATTGATAAAAAGTAAAAACAATTTCAGAGAATAAAGTGTGGCGTATATCGAGCCCGCTCTTCTGTCTACTCTCCATATCTGTCTTTTTTTATTTAAAAAAATTTACATACGTTAGGTTGGCTCGCTATGTCTTTGCAAGTCCAAAGATATGCATGAAAGTGCGTTCACTTACGGGTTTAGTTTTTTCTGTCGTTATTTTTGCTTATTGTACTCTGGAAATGCGAGTGTGTTTTTTTGTTTTTTTTTGCATTTAATGCGAAACTATAGAAGCGAAAAGCTGCGTGCATGAAGTGACTTCCTCATCTTGTCTTTTGCTCAATACGGGCGAATGCGCGCGCTGTGCTGTGTGTTCACTCACTCACTCACTCACTCACTCACTCACTCACTCACTCACTCACTCACTCACTCACTCACTCACTCACTCACTCACTCACTCACTCACTCACTCACTCACTCACTCACTCACTCACTCACTCACTCACTCACTCACTCACTCACTCACTCACTCACTCACTCACTCACTCACTCACTCACCACTCACTCACTCACTCACTCACTCACTCACTCACTCACTCACTCACTCACTCACTCACTCACTCACTCACTCACTCACTCACTCACTCACTCACTCACTCACTCACTCACTCACTCACTCACTCACTCACTCACTCACTCACTTTCCACCGTTACCCTTTCCTTACTCGGGTGAACGCGCTGTCGGCATTGCCCGCATTCTCAAAGGTGAGAACCCTCCCTAAAATGCCGTTTCTCTGGCAAAATTCAGTTTCTCCCCTTGCAACGCTTTTATTTTTGCCTTTCTCAGTCTTGTTAGGACAGGCTTCACGCGTATACGGGAGGCGCGCAAACTCATAGACAAACCAGCGAGGAACAAGGCAATGGAGTCAGCTGGGGGATTCACTTCCCCGCTCGTCACGCGGAAACGTGAGACGAAGGATGCGAGGAGATTGCGAGAAAATGCGATTGACGGGCGTGCTCCTGTCAAGCCAGTTCGGCTTTTGTTTCCCTCTTGCTGGCAGTTCGAGCACACGGTGTGATCTGGCGTTTCTTATTTTTTCCTAGTTTGTTCTGTCGCGCGGGTTTTCGCGTCGGCACGAGCAATGCACGTATAGTGTTCAGAAACGGGAGAACATGACGTAATAGAGAGGAAAAAGAAAAAGGCCCGAAACGGAAGGTGCAAAAGAAATCAGAAATATGACGGAACATGACTTTTTCTCTGATCGCGAACTGGAAGAAGACGCGCTCGTGTTTGATAGGTGAGAAATAAAGAAAGAAGAAAAGAACCGAAGAAGTCTGGGAAATGCGTGCTCGTGCTTTTGTCATTCATGTATGTAAATTCGCGTCATCGCTATTCATTGCGCTTGACTGCTGCTATTCGACTTTGGCGGCGGGCGGTCAACCCGTGGAACTTGCTCCGTGAGCGTTTGTTTGTTTGTTAGATTTAGACGCGCGTGTTGTGCGAAACTAAGATTCCCCGCCGGCAAAAGCCGAGCGTAAACTTTGAAATGGAAAACGGTGCGGAGCCCAGAAGAAAACATCGCGCGCGCGCGCACGGGGAAGGACCCGTTTGCATGTTTTGCGAGAAGTCGTCGCGGCTTGCTCGCGAAAAATGCCAACGTAAACGACCGAATAACAATAACTAGAACAACGGCAACAACAAGAAAGAAATCTCTCGTCGAGGGCGATTTCTTGGGATGCTGGTCGCGCACCTTTCAGGGTATGTCGGGATGGTACGTGAATGTAAGAAAAGAAATTGCAAAAGGAAACGCGAGGGCAATCGCGGCGGAAGAGAGGACGGCAATTCGAAACCTAGCGAGTTGGCTGTCTTCCCAGCGTGTCTCCGGCGCATTCGAAATGCATCCACTGTTGCTATTTTTTTTTTCATTTTTTTCATGAGTTCTGAAATGGTACGTACTGGGCATATATGTATTCTTGGTTCGCATAACAGCGATTTATGCTTGTCCTGTTCTGTTATGCATGGGTTGTTTTGGAGAGATTGACGCGGAGAGTACTTCGGCTACTTCATTTCTCCATGTTGCGCAGAAAAAAGAAAATAAAAAAAGAAACAAATAATGGTGCTATAAAAAGTGAACAGATTATGAAAGAAATATGACGGCAGCAAGGCAACGGAGAGCTTTCAGAAGAGAGTTCACTGTTCACTGCATAGTTCACAAGCGCACATATATGTTCAATGTCCGTCCACAGTAAATAGCGGAAGCGCGTCGCTTCAAGTACAACTGCAAAAGACTACTAGTCGGAATGTTACCTCCGGGTACACAATTAAGGTTTGCACTTCCGGCATCTTAATCAACTGCCGCTTTTACGCCAGGTCTCTTAATTCACTTCCGGTGTCTGCACCATCTGCAGTTATTCGCAGCTTTCACGGCCTATAGGTGACGCGACTGTACATCCAACATGGCGGTCGTTGAGATTATCGGCCCGCTGCAGACAATTTAGGAACGTACATGTTTGGCGAAGAGTTCAGTTCTTTGCGCTTCGGCTGCACTCCGGTTTATGTTTTAGTGAAATCAGGGTTGCGGTGACATATTATAATAAGTAAAGGAATGTCGCGTACGTGATTGGAACCTCATTAGGAAGTTAAGTATGCACACAACTGTAAATAAAGCAAACATACTAGTCGTGTCGCTTGCGGTGCTGAATCGCGCGTTGCAACCCCCGCTGTGTTGTTAGCACGATATGGTAGTAGGAGATTCAGTAAAGATGTCTCAGTAATATCAGAGACATTCTCGGAGACATGCTTTATCTCATTTCTGCTTGCATTGAATTCTGCCGCGTAGCTAGCTCAGCAAAGCACCTTCAAAGCACGAAGTAATATTAGTAAACGAAAAAAAAAAATGTGTTGCCCTTCGAGACCGAAGCACAAGAAACACTTGAGGCATGTGCGATTATCGGAAATACGATTTTATTGCACTTTCTTGGTAAAAAAGAGAAAAAATAAACAGCGGAATGCCACAATAGGTTGACAAGCAGCAAATGAAATCAGCGCAAGACGCAATTTTCACGTTTAAGATGTGACGTTCCTGTTATCATCCTACGCTTTCGGTGTTAATGAGAAGTGCAATAATAACATCGTACGGGACAGGGACGAAAAAACAGCGCCATCAGCAAGTAATACCGAACAAAAAAAGCTGGAGATGTGAAGGTCACGGAGGCACTTCACAGCCACTTCAGACGTGGAATGGTGCGATGGACGCTTTGAAAGCGGACTTTTCATTATATTCTAGAGGCGGAACGCATTCCTTATCAGTTCTGGTACTGTCTGCACAGCGACTGTGTCGAGCGGAGGAACGAAGCGCGAGAAAGGTGATATGAGGTAGTAGACATATACTCAAACACAAAATGGGATTCTACATACATTCATGGGCCTTGGTTATTTGCTTGCGAAGTTTAACCCACTTAACCACTCACGGGTTTTCGAGGCGCTAATCTGAAGGGGAGGCTTTTGCTCTGCCTCCCGCTGTACGCTGTGAGCACCGAGGCCCGCAGTAAAATCAGTTGCCTTTTTCTTTTATTTTCCGTTCACATTGAGGAACCGAAAGTGTCACGTATCGAGACCGTGCACACCGTCGCAAAACGACCCCAAACGAGACAAAACAAGTGGCAACATTCGCTGACTCAAGCGGGTCCAACATTTCAATAATCTCAACAGAGCTTCCGGCGGCCACCACTCGGCGGCGCCACGGTACCTGGAAGTTGCGAATAGCCTAGATAAGAAAGGCCTCCTCGATATGTTCGATCAGAAATTGATGTCAACATTGTTAACGTCGTACCCCACTATAGAAGGTGGCCGTGAAGATGCTCAGGAAGGCACGTGGCGTCGTGAGCATAGGAGCGTTGGGATGAAAGATGAAAATTGCGAGGAGATTCGCTGTATGTAGATCTCAACAGGACGCATTGTATCCGCTGCAGTATTGATTCGAAAGCCTCAGATGCCTCATCAAAACAGAAAAAATGAACGTCGATGGCACTGGCGTCAACATCAAGTGAGACAAAAAAAATCATGTGATGTGTGATCACGTGACTTTGGAGACCGGTTACGTCATAATGACGCCACATGCCGCCATAATTTCTGGCGTCACTATGACGTCACATGATGACGTCATCACACGGCATAGTCGCTTGGTAAAACGTGGGCCGATTTTGGAGGCACTGCTGCGAAACAGTGCGAGGTGCAGAAAGCTGCGATGCCTCCGATCCTGGAGGCCGTGCAAAACCACGTTAGGTGCAGAAAGGTTTCGAGGGAGAGCGGGAACTGGATCAATACAATCGACCCAGAAGAAGAAGCAAAAGAAGAAGGTGGTTTTCGCCTTCAAGTCCTGTTAGGCGAATGCAGAAGGAACCATGTGACTTTCTTTCCTTTTTTTTCTTTATGGTCTGAGAAACTCCAGTGCTTACCGGATATTCGTGTTTCTCCTTTCGCCGCGTGTTGAAGGCGCTTTGAAGGAACAGCAAGCAAGTTTAGCCATGTCGTGATGAAAGACGTAACTGTAAACGCATTCATGTGTAACAAGTATATGTTTCGGTGGTCATATATATATATATATATATATATATATATATATAATATATATTATATATATATATATATATATATATATATATACTATATATATATATTATATACACTGTAGCTGTAGTCTTGTGGTTCTTTCTGCCTTATGGAATAAGCGCATAATCTGGAGCGGCGTCGAATTTTTGAAATTTTTTGTGAAATTCTGGGAGAATTTATCACGACTTCCGCATTACGTTTTGGTACTTGAGCGTTGAAAAATGTAAAGCCTTTCTAATATATTCTGTGGCGCTGCTAAGGTAACGCTTTTAAAGACAGGGGCAAGTGAAGAAGTAAGCGCAACGTTAACATATTATTCCGAGCCCTTCTTGACGCTATTGAAAGGCAAGGTGGTAGAATGACTGCCCTCGCACTTTATATTGAATGGTTCAAGCACAAAACACTGAGAGTTTCTATTACTGACTGATAATCATTTCGACTTTTTTCTTCATTGCATGAAAGGAATTGCTGCCTCATTCTTACTGCTGAAGAAACAGGGCACGTTGGAGATCTCGTCAAACATGCTCGTGTATTCGGTAAAAGTGTTCCTATGTATAAAGATTTGGGTAGTGAAGAATGAAGCCACATTTTATGATCGGAGGATAATATGTTTCTCGGATTTGATTGGATAATATGTTTCTCGTTTTTTTTTTTGCCACTGATAGACAGAACAGGGAATAAGATGGTCTTACACCGTAACTATTGCTGCGACATAACACATCAATAAAAAATGCACGAAGTAAAATTCAGTGATTATCGGTGCAGAACTATCATGTCCAGTGTACCAGTGATGATGATGATGATGATGATGATGATGTCCTCGACTTGATGGCGCTCACCCACAAAGGGGGATGGGCCAAGAACCGGGCGGCAGGATGCTTAAGGTAATCACCAATTATACTAAACAAATCTTTAATTTAGGTTAAAAAATGTAATTGTTGAAGGAGCAAGCGGACAGACTATCGTTTCGGTAGTTTCTAAGATAAATAATAACAGATTTCGAATCAAGATTATGTACAGAGATAAATAGACTAACACGGTAATCTTTTTGTTTCAGTGATGTAATCGAACACAGCAGAGCAGACATCCCTGTGGCTATACCCTAACAAAGTGCCGCCAAATGATAAAATTTCTGGAACATTCAGTGCTAATCCTAACTTCTTAAATGGCGCTACAAGGTATCTTTTTCTCTGATTAGAGTAGCGGCGACAAAATAAAAATAAATGATCTATTGTTTCAATTTTATTGCAAAACATGCATAACGAGGACGCCTTGAGGCCAGCTTTATGTAGGTAATAATTCAATTGCGGAATCCTACAACGCAATCTGGTGTATGAAACTTCTAATTGTCGAGATAAACACCATTGTTTATTCCAGCCATATCTTAGATGTTCGAAGTCTTTAAATTTATCCAATGAGAATCTTCCTATTTCGCTTTGCAAACAAGCATTTCTGAATCTCAATGCTGTCGCGTAAGCCGTATCTGGTAAAATTGGGATGAGGGGTCCACTCAGGGCGATTGTGGCTAATGAGTCAGCCATTTCGTTCAAAGATAGTCCGCGGTGTCTTGGTACCCATAGCAACTGAACTTTTTGTAAGTTTGCCGGTATTAGGTGACTAAACAAACGAATGAGTGTTAAATTTGTTGTCGCAGAAAGTGCAGTACATACTGAGAGAGAATCTGTAATTATCACTGCTGTTGATTCACTTGAGGGAAGTTTGCGTAATGCTAGAACAATTGCCAATAATTCTGCAATGAATATAGGAGTAAAATCTGGAAGTCGAACCGAAAAAGACCAGTCAAGAAAAGGAGAGAAGATGCCAACCCCCGCCTTTTCCTTTGATACTGATGCATCAGTCGCAATTATATTGCTTATTTTCAGGTGAGCTATATAATCTTCTAACTGGTTATTTAGATACCGAAATGGCATTTGTTTCGCATTAGAAGGGAAAATATCGTCAAATTGTATGTGAAGATTTGAATTAGGATTACCTGTTGAGCCAATATGTTTAATTTTTACATTCAGTGGTTCTAGCAATGCTTGTACAAATATAATCTGTGGGGTGTGTAGTCGCGACCAATGTTTTTCAAAGAATAACCATGGGGTCCAAAGAAAAAAAGATTGTACGCAGTTTGCACTATTGGTGCAAGGCTGGAACCAACAGCGGAGCTAGTGTTCGGACTCCCGAGGAAGAAGCTGCCCTTCAAAGCCCATGTCCCCGTTCCGTTTCAACGAAATGAGCTTGCCGTAACGTGTCGCGTGACTAGTGTCAAACAATTATGGCGGGAACATGTCACGTCAATAGTGTTACCTGATTTTGGCGGAAACATGTCACGTGACTAGTGGTACTTGAGTTTGGCGGTAACATGTGACGTAACCATGTCGCGCGCTTTTGGGTCACTTTCACCCCTCTTACTTTTTCCTTCTCCCTCTGTCTCTATTTCTTGCTTACTCATTCTTTCTCTTTCTCTCTTTCTATTTCCTTCTCTTTTTCTTTCTCTCTGTCTCTTTCTGTCGTGGTCTCCGTTTTTTCTATCTATTTTTTGTGCCTGTTCCGTTTTATCTCTTTCTCTCTATATATATATATTTCTTTCTCTATCTTTCTGTCTTTTTTCTCTTTCTTTTTCTATCTCTCTCTTCCTTTCTATCTCTTTACTTCTCTCTCTATCTTTCTGTCTTTTTTTCTCTTTCTTTTTCTGTATCTCTCTTCCTTTCTATCTCTTTATTTCTCTCTCTCTCTTTATACTCATTCTCTCACCCATCCATGTTGCATCGCACACCGGACAAATCGATGCAGCGAGAGAGCGCACGTCGGAGGCACGTGTCCTGGGAGCGAAGCAGAAGATGAAGAAGAGGACGAGGAGAACGTGCGACGGCATGATGATAATAGTTTCGCGAACGCTATACGGAGTCTCGCCAAGCATAAACAACTCCGCCGTTAAAATGAAGTTTTGAATTATGAGTACTCTCATCGCAGGTGTAGGTTTGAGCTGGTTCTCGTGAACAGTCAGCTGCTTGTATATTTCAAGGGAACGAATGTTAGCCCACACGTAAGCACCCTTAGCGCTGCCAAACCCTTATCCGGTCTTACCATCAACGGTATAAGACGTTCTTACGGTGTAGACTCGTAGACGACTTCACTACGTTACATTTACTGGGTCGTCATTGAGAAGCGCTAAGACTACGGAGAGAAGGCGGCGTTCGTGTGCCCAAGTGTATTCCTTGTGTTTCGTCGCGCTGTCAATAAGGATCTCAGAGGCCACGTTGAAAGAAGCGCGCGGCCGAGATCCGCTCCGCCAGCTGCCGCAACGATACCACGATACCAGCTGCTCACAAGAAAACCGTGTGCTCTTTCAATGAACTCGTAATTAATTTTTATTGATTAACCTGACAGTTCATTGGCCCTTACTTTAAGTAAACTTATGCTCCGATATCATGTGTATCCAATATGGCTCTCAACTGAAATCAGGACTATCGATTTCATACCTGTTTTATTTTTAGAAAACATTCTATGGACATTCGGAAAACCGGAAGTAAGTGCTCGACCGGAAGTGCTTGGAAGAGAAACGAGAGTGCCTATTGGTCCTCGTGCCACTAAAATTAAAAAAAAAACTGTATAAGATGGCGCTGCGCAAAAGTGCTCGACTTATCTGAATATCAAACTCTTACTCGGCGTCACAGCTCGCCGACAAATACACGAGCGCGGTGCGCTACAGGGAAGAAGAAGCCGGTTCTGAATCATGATTGCCCAGGCAAGACAGTTTCGATTTTTACTCTTTTCCTCTGAAGCCGCAACGCCGCGCTGCTGCGGCACGCCGATAAGTGTTCATGTACCGTTGAGAAACAGCACTTTCCTAACATCTTCAAACATCTGCTTCTTCATTCAGCGCTGTGTGTGTGTGTGTGTGTGTGTGTGTGTGTGTGTGTGTGTGTGTGTGTGTGTGTGTGCGTGCGTGCGTGCGTGCGTGCGTGCGTGCGTGCGTGCGTGCGTGCGTGCGTGCGTGCGTGCGTGCGTGCGTGCGTGTGCGTGTTCTACCCTGTCCGTGTTCAATCGCGCTGTTCAAACTTAGTATGATAAACCAACTAGCCCGCTAACACACTTTAACATCTTCCTAGATGCGCGATGAGAGCGAATGCGTGGAACACGACTTCCGTTGTCGCAGGCGAACGCAAAGTGGCGAAGCATAGTCGCCGAATTTCTCGACGGCTTCGTGTTTGCCACGAAGAAAGTTTTTTTCTTCTTTTTTCCTATTTCTGTTTACGAAGTATTAGAATCATATTCAGAGTTCTTGCGGTGATGTTCTCCCCTCTTTCTTCTTCGTCTTCCTCTTCCCACCGAGGTACCGTGTTATTGCTCGTAGTGTGGTATGTATGCCTGCTGTTGCTCACTTTACTTATACCTGCTGTTGTTCCCTGCCCGAGGGAAGCGAAGCACGCGCGCGTGTTGTAATATTCTCCGGAAGTGGTTTCCCCCAACTGTCCTCGATGCACCAGTCGCGTATACGTTTCTGCGTGTGTACGCGTTATGCGTTTACAAGTATTTAGCTCGCGAACACGACTATGCGCTTTCGTCTCTCCGCAAGTGACAGCCCATGCTTACAGACGGAGATGGTTGAAACGGTTATGCGTTTTTTTTTCCTGTTTTTTTTTATGTATGAGCGGGAAGTGCGTTTGACTTGTCGGAGACATCTACAGCATGCTATATTCGTAGGAAAAACTTCCGTTTGTACGGTGTGCGCGGAATGACAGATTTTGGGGTATTTTTACTTGGCGTTCCTTAGAGTATATGCTTGGCGTTTCCTGGGGTATGTGCTTTGTGTTCCGCAGTTTATATGCTTCCCGACATTTCCGGAACAGCACACAGAGTTTCAAATACAGCACGCATTAACGGTTCGCACACCTTAAAACCACCATAGCGTTCAAAAGAAAGAGCATTCTTTGGAATGTGTATGCCAGTGTAACGAAAGATTTGGGGCGAAAATTGCCATCAGGGAAGGAAGAAGTAGCAGACAGGATAGGACGCCGGACTTTGAACAGATTGCTTTTCCGCACGTCACCCATATGTATCTGTATATCAAAAAAAAAAGGAAAGAAAAGGAAAGTGGCTACAGAGAGTGCGCAGCTCGTGCAAACTATGTCAGAGTACTATCAGAGAAATAAACTATCTCGCAGCGCTATCAAAAACAAACATTCACTATTGTAAAGAGACACGGACGGCACACTGATGCAGCTATCCGGCTTCTTAATCATGTGATACGCTTCAAGAACTTTACGTACAAGCGTAATAATTGTCGGGGTTTAACATCCAGAAGCCACGATATGATTATGAGGGACACCGTAGTGAAGGGCTCCGGGAATTTCGACCACCTGGGGTTTATTAACGTGCACCTCAATCTAAGCACACGGGCCTCAAGCATTCTGGCCTCCATCGAAAATGCGGTCGCAAATGCGACCGCATTTTCGATGGAGGTGAAAATGCTTGAGGCCAGTGTGCTTCGATTTAGGTGGTCGAAATTCCCGGAGCCTTTCACTACAGCTCAACGGGATTTCGTGCAAGACGCCCACTAACTAAACGCTTTAACGTCGGTAAAGTAATGGAATATTGAAATGCTGACTGGCTTTACTTTTCCGTCCATATATATATATATATATATATATATATATATATATATATATATATATATATATATATATATATATATATATATATATATATATTCCGTTGAGCCTCACGGTGCATATAAAACTGATTTAGCGGATTAACAGAGTTCTTTGGGAACACTTTTAATTCCCTCATTCTGGCGGTGGGAACTTGCTGAATTATATGCCGGCCGTTTTCAGCGTACACGAACAAAAAAAAACAAAAAAAAAAACAGGACGAAGTGTTAATGCAACGGATGCGAGCGTACTTTTCACAAAGCTGCTTAAGTCTACTAATATCGCTTTTTTTATATTACGGGCAACGCTAACCCTAAAGTGAAAAAAATTTTACTTCAGAGGATTTTATCGATAGAGGCCATAGATGTAGACCTTTAAAAAGCAGCAATAGTTAAGCCTTCATCTGTATGCCGCGCAAAGCTGAACTTGTTAATTAGCTGCGAGCTCCTGGCGCGACGTTCTTGGTATAAAAAACAGGATTACTAAAGTTAGAAAGCTTTCTGGCGTACCTTTCTGGTCGTTTTGCCGTACTGTTATCGTGTTCTATAGGAAGAACGCATAATATTTCTCGATATCTAACTGGCAGCACTACCTGCACCGTGCTTGTTTTGCATTCATAAATCTTGCACCGGTACAAGTAATCCCTCAATATTTCTGGGAGTAGGATCTTCTTTTACAGATATCTTTTTGGTTACACAAGTAAAATTGTGGGCTGGAAGGCCTTGCGCTTCATTGCCTGCTAATGAGCGCGCCGCGCTAAATATCAGACAAAAAAAAAAGATATATTAGTCAGACTTAAGCAGCTTCGTACAACGAACGCTCACATCCGTTACATTAACACTTTGTCCTGGTTTTTGCTTGTGTACACTAAAAACGGCCGGCATATAATTCATTAAGTTCTCAAGCAGCGGTGGCACGTCGCAGCGAAAAAAAAAACAAAGAAAAAGAATGTCCAGGACAACCGAAGGAAAAGTCTTGCGTGCGACCTAAAAACAGCAGTGGCCGCTTTCGCTGCGAAAATGGTATCCGCAGCGATGGCCTGCGCGATGCATATGTGAGACCTTTAGAGAGTGCAGAAAATGAAGAATTATGGCGTAGTGGGCACTTCGCAACTGCACTTGCAGTAGGCATACATTCTAGGAGAGTTTCAAACGCTCAATGTTATACGCACAAACATTCCTTTCCTTGCGAATGTTTCAGGTATCCACTCAGAAGCGAAGCCTGCAGCAAGCGAATGAGAAGGCGATGCGAAAGAGGCCCGATTACGCATTCTACTCTTTAAAGGGACACTAAAGGCAAATATTAAGTCGACGTTGCTTGTTTAAATAGCGGTCCAGAAACCTCGTAGGGCTACTTTTATGCCAAGGAAGTGCTTATTTTGAAATAAAATGCCGTTTTAGTGGTCCGCATCGCGTTAGCGCACTTCAAATCACCCGCCTGAAATCCGACTGTCATACGTCACTGCTGCCGTGCCCAACGTTGCCCGCCTTTACTGCGCGGCCGCCGACACTAGTAGCAGCAGAGCGAAACTAGCGGGACCCACAGCAGCAACAACGGCCATCGAAGCCATCGAAGCTTGCCGCAATGGATGTGGAAGGAGAACTTGACAACGAGACATTGGCTCGCGACACTGGGCTCCAATTCACCGACTTGAGCCCCGATGAACGCGGTATGCTGCTGAGGGCTCGTAGTGCGGCGTCGTTGCATGCGGCATTTTGTCGAACTTTCTGTCAGATCAACTTTCACAAGCGCGCAAAACACACGCGGCAGTACGCGATACCGAAACTACCAGTGAGACGCGACCGCGTGAGTGAAGCGCAGTTCGGCGAAAACGGAACCTTTGAATCACGCGCGCCATTCCCCATGGCAACGCCGCAGAGGTTCTTTTTTCCATGAATCAAACGGAAACGAACAAACAGCATTTTATTACGTCTTTTGATGCACGGAAGGTTCTTTTTTTATAGCTGCTATTTTGATTACTAGTGATTTATTGTAGGCAGACTCCCATACGTCATCGTAATCACTTCGAAAATGTCCCACTCGTGGCGCTCATCATCTGATACATTTAGCTTAATTTCTCGGTAAGTAGGGCACTGCTGTTGATAATATTGCCGTTTTAGAAGTTGTCATACATAGAGCTTTCACTCTGACATAAATTGTTATTTGCCTTTAGTGTCCCTTTAAGGCGAAGTTCAAGCTTCCTCAAGGTCGAGGTTGGTCGTGCGTCGTAGTTTCTATGTTTTGCATAGATAGAATCTATGTTTCGCATAGATAGAATACTATGGTCGTTACGCGCAGTGGTACCTTAAGGCTCTCTCTGCTCTTAATGGCGATATTTTTTATGCTACTAAGCACGAGGGACCGGGTTCGATCCCCGGCTATTGCAGCCGCTTTTTGATGGGGGCGATATGCAAAGAATACCTACGTACTTAGATTGAAGTGCACGTTAAAAATAACGCGAGGTTAAAAAATCCATCGTGGGTCTCGCGCGTAAAACTCCAATTTCTTCCTCCTGTTGTGCCTGGGCATCTGCTTTCGGGCAACCAGGAGAGGAATCAGCACCTGGACTTCGGTCAACACCTGCGTGTTGCTCATGCCGGCGCATCCCAGTTCGGAGGAAGGTCAACACCTGCGTGTTGCTCATGCCGGCGCATCCCAGTTCGGAGGAAGGTCAACACCTGCGGCCGGCGGACGCTCAACAGGTTAGAAGACCGTCAACACCTGCGGCCGGCGGACGCTCAACAGGTTAGAAGACCGTCAACACCTGCGGCCGGCGGGCGGTCAAGAGACTAGAAGACCGTCAACACCTGCGGCCGGCGGACGGTCAAAGTACGAAGAGGACGTCAACACCTGCGTGCGGCTTCTGGCAGCGCGTCGCAATTGATACTTCTGGCCGCGCGCCGCAATTTGGAGAACTTGGATAGGAGCCCAACACCTGCGACCGGCGGACGGTCAACAGGACAATGGACGGCTAGACGATTTAAGGCCGTGCCGGTCCGTCGAGAAGGGAGAGATCGGAGAAGGAGAACGACTCGAACGGAGTCGAACCAGCCGACGTGGTCGGGCTGGCAGTCATGTTGCCTGGTAGCAAAAATATGTAAATAGTGTACATAAAATCTTTTCCTTCTTCACCTTGCCATTACTGACTACTCCGAGCACGATACACACCCGTGTTCGCACCGGCCACGCAACCGGAGTCCCAACAGCGGTTCCTGAGGAGGGATGCAACGACGCGTATTCCCAGCAGCGAGCCTGAGGGACGACATCGGAACCTAAAGGTGGCGGTAGCGATGGGTCACGATACCTCAGTCATAACAGTGGTGGCAGCGGTGGGATGCAACGACCTCGGATCCTACGCCGCGCACCCGAAGGGCCCTACCTCATTCGTAACAGTGATGGCAGCTCGGTGGGATCGGCCAGCGTCAGCTACCCTGGTGTGGTGAGTGCCTGAAGTTTACCTCTTATTGCCAGACCTAGCTAGCCTAAGTCATTGTTAGCAGGTTTTGACTTTTGGTGTTGGCTTAAAACTTTGTTTGGTCAGCCAAGAATTGGATGGTCTGACCACGTTGTTTTATAGAGGGTAAACGAGGCGGAGTGTAGAGTCAGTATGGACAAGTTCAGTGTATATGACCTCCTTGAAATTTGCAAGGAGTTGGGCATTTCGGTTGGCTCTGCTAAACGGAAACGGCAGATCCTCCCGATTATGGAGGCAGAGAAGGTGACTGTCGAGGGGGCCCAGGAAGCTCATGAGGAGATTCGAGCTAGAAAGGAGGAAAAGGATAAAGAGAAAGCTGCCGAGCAGGAACATGAGTTGAACCTAAGGGAGCTGGAACTTCGTATATCCGCCGCAAGACAGGTTCCCATAGTGAGGGAGGCGGTAAGGATGGAAGACCTTTTGCAGCCGTTCGAAATTGGCCAGGACATCGCGCTCTTTCTTGTTAATTTTGAGCAAACGTGCGAGAAGGCAGGATTCCCCCTAGAAAGTTGGCCGCAAGAGTTGCTAACTCTTCTTCCGTGCGAGGCCGCCGATGTTATTCGCAACTTTCACGGCCTATAGGTGGCGCGACTGTACATCCAACATGGCGGTCGTTGAGATTATCGGCCCGACGCGGACGATTTAGGAACGTACATGTTTGGCGAAGAGTTCAGTTCGTTGCGCTTCGGCTGCACTCCGATTTATGTTTTAGTGAAAGCAGGGTTGCGGTGACATATTATAATAAGTAAACGAATGTCGGGTACGTGATTGGAACCTCATTAGGAAGATAAATATTCACACAATTGTAAATAAAGCAAACACACTAGTCGCGTTGCTTGCGGCGCTTAATCGCGCGTTGCAACCCCCGCTGTGTTGTTAGCACGATATGGTAGTAGGAGACTCAGTAAAGATGTCTCAGTAATATCAGAGACATTCTCGGAGACATGCTTTATCTAATTTTTGCTTGCATTGCATTCTGCCGCGTAGCTAGCTCAGCTCCCTTCAAAGCACGAAGTAATGTAAGTAAACGAAAAAAAAAATGTGTTGCCCTTCGAGACCGAAGCACAAGAACCACTTGAGGCATGTGCGATTATCGGAAATACGATTTTATTGCGCTTTCTTGGTAAAAAATAGAAGAAAAAAACCAGCGGAATGCCACAATGGGTCGACAAGCAGCGAATGAAACCAGCGCGAGACGCAATTTTCACGTTTAAGAAGGGACGTTTCCAGGGGCGTAGCCAGAAATTTTTTTCGGGGGGGGGGGGGGGGGTTCAACCATACTTTGTGTATGTTCGTGCGTGCGTTTGTATGTGCGCGTGCATATATACGCAAGTAAAACTGAAAAATTTCGGGGGGGGGGGGGGTTTGAACCTCCCCAACCCCCCCCCTGGCTACGCCCCTGGATGTTTCTGTTATCATCCTACGCTTTCGGTGTTTATGAGAAGTGCAATAAGTAACATCGTACGGGACAGTGACGAAAAAACAGCGCCCTCAGCCAGTAATACAGAACAAAAAGAGCTGGAGATGTGAAGGTCACGGAGGCACTTCACAGCCACTTCAGACGTGGAATGGTGCAATGGACGCTTTGAAAGCGGACTTTTCATTATATTCTGGAGGCGGAACGCATTCCTTCTCAGTTCTGGTACTGTCTGCACAGCGACTGTGTCCAGCGGAGGAACGAAGCGCGAGAAAGTTGATATGAGGTAGTAGGTATATACTCGGACACAAAATGGGATTCTGCATACATTCATGGGCCTTATTATTTGCTTGCGAAGCTTAACCCGCTTAACCACTCACGGCTTTTCGAGGCGCTAATCTGAAGAGGAAGATTTTGCCTTGCCTCCCGCTGTACGCTGTGAGCACCGTGGCCCGCAAAAAAATCAGTTGCCTTTTTCTTTTATTTTCCGTTCACATTGAGGAACCGAAAGTGTCACGTATCGAGACCGTGCACACCGTCGCAAAACGACCCCAAACGAGACAAAACAAGTGGCAACATTCGCTGACTCAAGCGGGTCCAACATTTCAATAATCTCAACAGAGCTTCGGGCGGCCACCGCTCGGCGGCGCCACGGTACCTGGAAGTTGCGAATAGCTAGACTCAATAGGAAGGACGCTGTAACGTATGACAAGGTCAAAGAGGCGCTGTTGCGCAAATGTCGCTTGTCAGCAAAAGGATTCCGACAGCGTTTGAGTCATGCGCGCAAAGCTGGGACATCGGACGAGGGCACGCATGGGGGAAGGGGAAAGATGGCCAACAGGCACGCAGAGTGCCTCGGACGTGGGAAAGACTCAGTGTTGGCCTTAGTGTCAGATGGCCTGCAGGAACTAACTGAGGTTAAGAATACGTTGTTCAGCCACTGTGGTAGTGTAGGTTCGGCCGAATGGAAAGGCCAGATAGAGGAATGCCTAGAACGTGAGGAAGGGTCAGTTTTAACCCCCACGTCAGACAGTTGGCAGCAGCTTACCGAAGTTGATAAGGATATAGAAAGTAAGCGCCGGCAGGAAAAACAAAGGAGGAAGAAGCAGGCATTAGAGCATGAGGCACAGCAGAAAAGAAGCCTGACATCTGTAGATGTAGAGCACAAACGGTGCGATGTAGCGGCGGTGCCGCTTACAGCCGAAGAAAAGGCTAGTGCAGGTGAAGGCATAGCAGAGACCCTAACCCGTTCCAAGGAAAGAGAGCTCGCGGCCACGTCAGGGTGTGAAGGGTCGGTGGAAAAGCGTTCCACCAAAAGTAAACCTTACAGCACTACAGACGATAGCAAGGAAGGCGCGCCAGCTAAGGAAGGAGTGGGTAGTTCGGAGGGTTCTCGAGTAAATCGCGGAGCAGAGTGCACAGGAGAGCTCCTAGACGTAAGTCCTGCCGTTCGGATTGCCGAAAATGAAAGAGATCCCACTCTGAGAGACCAAGGGCCACAAGGGCTAACAGAGGAACTGAGTGGAGGAGACAATGCTGTTACGAATAGCTCATTTGTACGCGAGCGGCCTTGTAAAGATGTAAGTAGCGGCATTGGTCTAGAGAAAGTTGAGCTGTCCGCCAGTCTAGCGACTGAGCGAGAGGATGAATTGCTAGGCAATCATCAAGACAGTGCGCGCGGAGAAGCTGGCGAGGGTTTTAACGATGTCGATGAGTGTCAGAGGCGGACTAAAGGCTCCAAAGGCGGCACCAAGAAGAGTGCAAAGCGGAGAAAGCGTCCGAAGGACAAAAACGCGGCAGAGATCGCGATGCGTTTGAAGAAAGGCTTCAAACGTCGCAACGAAAAGGCGAGAAAAGTGCCGTTGTCATCTCTGACAGGTCTGTATCGCATGCGTCCGAGAGGCCAGAAAGAAAAGAAGTGCGCCGCGCATTGTACGCGGAATCTGTCAGAGGATGAATTGATGCGCAATCATCAAGACAGTAAGCGCGAGACAGCTGAGGAGCATGTTAATGCTGATGAGCATCGGAGGCGGACGGAACGCTCCAAAGTCTGCACCAAGAAGTGTGCGAAAGGGAGAAAGCGTCCGAAAGATAGAAATGCGACAAAGGTCGCGACGCGGTTGAGAAAGAAGTTCAAAAGTCGGCGCGAAATTGCAAGACAAGTGCGATTGCCGTCAGGGACAGGTTTCTACCGCATGTGCCCGTACCGCAGAAAGAAAAAGAAAAGAGAAGCGCATGATTCGCGGAAAGAGTCGGCGGGCAAAGGAACTTCCTGTTGTTCTTTTCGAAGAGCGTCGGATCAGGTGCGAGATCGCAGGCGTCCAAGCAGCCGAAAGAAAAAGAAAAGAGAAGCGCATGATTCGCGGAAAGGGTCAGTGGGTAAAAGAACTCCCCGTTCCTTTCGAGGAACGTTGAAACAGGTGCGACACCGCGAGGTCGGTGACCTTCGCGAGGTGGCAGAAGGCGACAAAGAAAAGTCCGCTACAGGGAAAGTAGTGAGGCTCGACGAGGGGGTCATTAACTTTCATGCGTATCGTACACCCCGCTTGACGAGAAAAGCCTTCTGGGCGCGACCACCGCGAGTGCGCCTGAAAAGTTGTTGAGGACAGCTGTTAGCTTTTCCTGGAATATCGACTCCGGATTTGTTGGAAGGAATTTTGACTGTTGATTTTAGTTAGTAATTAGTATTCCTTGTTATTTCCGCGAGTGTTGATAGCTTAGTTAACTGTTATTTAACCTTGTTTTCTTTAGCGCTCTGTGGTTTTGTTTGTTAGCCGATATGCGTTGTGCAGCTAGCTATCGGAAGGTTAATGACACGTATCAGAGCGAGTCGAGGGCTTTAAGAGATGAGCGCCTTGAATAATATTACGACAGCTGACTACGAAAAAAGTTTGTGGCGTTTCCGTTGCGTGTCATGCGTGGACGCAAGGAAACATTGGGCGGTTTTCGAGTGGCGTGCGCTGAGTTAGCGTTGGCGTTTGAGGCCTGCTGTTTCCGTCACTTAGCGGGAGCCCGCAAGCGGATGGCGTATGACACGTGTGCAGTTGCATGAAAGGCCGGCGCAGGGCTTTGCGCGCGCCGTTCGGGAGCTCCCCCAGTAAGTCAGGGTATCCCACGAGTTGTGGAGCGGAACCTTAGGCGTTAAGCTGGGAGCTTGCAGGAAGAATAAGCAAGCCTATGCTTTGTGCGAGTTTTTGTAGAGCCACGCGAAGATTGGTTTTGTTTGTTTGTTTTTTGTTCTTTTGGCGTGCGTTCTGTGTAGGAGCGAATGAGGAAAGGTTATAGCGAGTCGCTCGGTTGTTTGTAAAAATTGTGACCGCAAGGGAGAGCTAGGTTAGTCGTACATCCGCGGAGTAGAAGCTCGCGGTGGCACTAGTACCTGCAATTACGGATGTCGTTTGCGAATTCAGTTCCTGATGTGGGTGCAGCGTGACAGAGCGCTCACGGGAACATGTCTAGCTTTAGTGGCGCAATATTAAGAATAACATGCGGAAGCAGTAACCCGCATGGGAGTGAGCTGACGGCGTAGAATAATACACGTTAGCCGTCAGTAAAGATTTTACGACCGCTAATTGTGAAAGAGTGGTGTTTGTCGAGCGTAACCGAATTTTACTTGTGTTTACTGTAGAGGCAGTAAATTTTGACCTATGTAGTGTCTGTATTTTGGAGGGTAATCTTCTAGCGTTGTAGTTGAAAAATGTTTCAACAGAGCTCGCTGTAGGTTGAGTTTTGTTTTGTTTTTGTACTAGTTAGCGTGAGCATTTAAAGAAAAAGGTAGTTCAACATTGTTTTATGTGAAGCGTGTAAGCTTTATTTTCAATTTCAGTTCATAGTTAGTAGAACCATGTTGTGTTCTTACTGTGTTACGCTTACGCTGAGAGCGTTTAGTGAGAATTTAGCGAAGTCTTTGAGCTTCCGTGGGCTTCCTTGGTTGTTTATCTTCCATGCCTAAGCAGCTTTAGTACAATTACAATTCTTGTATTTCCTCGGAGTTGTTTCTTTAACAACACCTGAAATGGAGGTCTGTTGTTGAACTCGTCGTCATGCGATACGCACTTCTCCTCGTTTTATTTAAAGCGGGAACGTTAGTTGTCAGTAAGATTTGTTTCATTCATGTCTGGCAATTCGAGGGAGTGCAGAGGGCACTTGCAGCGTTGGGTGTAGTTTGATAATGGTTGCCCTGTCGAGTTCGTCTTATCCACAGGAGCATCGAGTCCGTGCCAGCCGAGGGTTCGTGTGGAATGTCACGAGAGCGGTGATCTTGGGAGCTTCGCCTCGAGCCGTGGATGAGCCTGGTGTCCGGCCGCATCAATTCAGCCGAGCTACGTGGAGCAGCTCGTCCTCCTGATGCATTGTTTGGCGGCGGGGGTGCTGTTGTGCCTGGGCATCTGCTTTCGGGCAACCAGGAGAGGAATCAGCACCTGGACTTCGGTCAACACCTGCGTGTTGCTCATGCCGGCGCATCCCAGTTCGGAGGAAGGTCAACACCTGCGTGTTGCTCATGCCGGCGCATTCCAGTTCGGAGGAAGGTCAACACCTGCGGCCGGCGGACGCTCAACAGGTTAGAAGACCGTCAACACCTGCGGCCGGCGGACGCTCAACAGGTTAGAAGACCGTCAACACCTGCGGCCGGCAGGCGGTCAAGAGACTAGAAGACCGTCAACACCTGCGGCCGGCGGACGGTCAAAGTACGAAGAGGACGTCAACACCTGCGTGCGGCTTCTGGCAGCGCGTCGCAATTGATACTTCTGGCCGCGCGCCGCAATTTGGAGAACTTGGATAGGAGCCCAACACCTGCGACCGGCGGACGGTCAACAGGACAATGGACGGCTAGACGATTTAAGGCCGTGCCGGTCCGTCGAGAAGGGAGAGATCGGAGAAGGAGAACGACTCGAACGGAGTCGAACCAGCCGACGTGGTCGGGCTGGCAGTCATGTTGCCTGGTAGCAAAAATATGTAAATAGTGTACATAAAATCTTTTCCTTCTTCACCTTGCCATTACTGACTACTCCGAGCACGATACACACCCGTGTTCGCACCGGCCACGCAACCCGAGTCCCAACAGCGGTTCCTGAGGAGGGATGCAACGACGCGTATTCCCAGCAGCGAGCCTGAGGGACGACATCGGAACCTAAAGGTGGCGGTAGCGATGGGCCACGATACCTCAGTCATAACAGTGGTGGCAGCGGTGGGATGCAACGACCTCGGATCCTACGCCGCGCACCCGAAGGGCCCTACCTCATTCGTAACACTCCCCATCTTCCTCCTCACTACTACCCCACCACCACCACCATTATTAATCACAACAAACCACTGCAGTGGCTATGACGGCAGCAATTAGTACATTTAAGTGGGCCCTTGAATCACATTTGATAACTCCTGGCAGTAAAGGCAATGCACGTATTTTCACCGAGGAAAAACGCTGTTGCTTGGTTCATATGCGAGGGGCAAGACTTTTAACGCTTTCGTTCTTTTTTAAAGTTACATATTGTTTAGGAGATGTTAGCGCTTTTACTTAGCGCTGGCTATCCTTTTGACGGTGTATAAAATTCGTGAAACTCACGGCAATAAAGAAAAAACTTTAAAAAAGGCGCCTAGGGACAGCTCGCGTAAGTCATACACAAGCGCTTATGTAGTGTCTTTCTTGCCGTCCCTGTGTGTAGAGTTGCGCTTCTTACAAAGATGGCGCGTAAGTCAGTCAGGCCATAAAAAGCACGGAGTCCATTCACATGAAAGACAACTTTCGCCTTTTGACCGAAGCTCATTGGTTATCGCGCAGAAAAATGGCTTAGAACATCGTATACAACGACATCGCCATAACAACGCCGGGCGTTTTCTTCTGCAACGCGGTTCCAACGACGACCGAGCGTCGATAATTAACGCACCTTATCATTTCACCAATCTATTGCTCAACGTAATCTACACAGCCACTTCCCCTCGCCTCAGTGCGCTCGCATCTTCAGCTTACCGGCAACACTTCTTCGATATTCTGCACGTCATTTCGCTTTCTTGTTGTTGTTTTTTTGCCAGCCCTCTCCTAATCGCCAAGCTTTGCAAGAAAATATCCCCACGGCTACTTCGGTATGCACGGCGCACGTGATTCGAACGTTAATGAATGCGAACCACGGAAGGCGCGCGCATGGCGTCAGACAACCATCCCTTGGGTGCTGATGGGCAAGATAATACCCTCTCTCTCTCTCTCTCTCTCTCTCTTTCACTCACTCACTCACTTTCCCGAGATCAACGCAATGTTGCGGCTGCGCTGCTTCGAATCATGGAGGGAGCGCGGGAGGGGCACGGGGCGACCGGGGCTTCGGTATCGCCTTCGGCTTCGACTATGGCCGCCCGCTGAGATTGCAGTGCACAAGTCCCGCGCGTCCGGAATACGGAATTAGGGAAAACAAGCGAGCTTCTAGGGAAGCAGGGAAAAATAAAGAAAAGAAAAGAAAAGAAAGGAAGAACGAAGGAAAGGAGGCAGAGAAGTCTGCTCACACCACGCGCACACTGTGGCGTGCAAACAAGCACGCTCGTAGTCACGCACAGCCACAAACACACTAACACGGACACAAAATATCTAGGCGCGCTGGGATAGACGCACACGCACGTGCGCGCGCAGCAGCAGCTGCAGCCTGGTTCCTCTTACAATGCGTGTCCGCTTGTTGAACAAGCTGTCGCGTCCAAGACATGGTGATTGAGTGGCACCGATCGCTTCGCTACATCCTTCACGCTCCAAGTTGCTGCTGACTTGCCGCGTCGTAGTTTGTCTTGTACCTCCCCATGCTATGTACGGCGTCGGGACGCTTATGTTGTTGTTCTTTTCCTTGACGTCCTTTATCCTGGTTGTGATTTCGTTCGCCTTTCGAATGAAGACCGCTGCTGTCGCTGTGCTCGAAGGGGTTCCTTGTTCTTTTCCTAAAAGGAATGTCTTGATGCGATCTTGGCGATAAGATGACGCCCTTTCTACAGGGTCAAGCTCAGGAGCTCTTTGTGAATGCGCAATGAGGCGTGATAGTGAAAGTTAAATTTGGAGTCACAGAGAACCCGCGTCTCCGTGACGGGGTGTGTGTGGGTGTGTTGTGAACGCTTCCGGCATGAACGATCGAGGTGGCGTGGGGTTGCGGCTGACGCCGCGCTCACAGACTTTGACCGAGTGGCCGCCGCAAAATTGACGTCGTTAGTACGAACGCTGGAAATTGAGCAAAAAGCGAAATTCTGGCGACGGTTTCGAGCAGCGTCGAACCGCAAGCATGAGAAACGTCAGCAACATTTGATAAATTGGAAGTTCTGAATAATCGTTGTTTACAAAGACTCCAAGCGTCACGATACATCAGACTTTTGCTGCGAAAATTGTACATGCATTTCATATTGTGGTGCTGCGTGTATGTCACCAAAAAAAAAGAAGAGAGAGAGAGAGATAATGAGATATACAAAGCGATATAAGGCCATCATTGATGTGCATAGAAGATTTTGTATACTCACATTGGGCATATAATGAACGATTGTTCAACTACTTAATAACTTGTACGATAGAGTAAAACGTTTACTACGCAATATGTTAAAATGCACTTTGCTTGAAGCTGTTACAGTCCCTAGCTAGCACAACTTCAATTACGTAACCGCTCGTTTTTGTTGTGACTAGTACTAGTATATGTTTGTCTCCAAGGGGTACACCCTTTTCAATCCTGGAAATTGGATTTCACAACCGGACCGCCATAGTCAATCGAGTACAAACGCCCAGGAAAGCTTAAGCTTTGTTCACGAGCCGGGTGTCCCGCGGCAGTTCCATTCGAATGAGGGATTACACAGTTATCTCCAGCATGAATGGTAAGCGGCCGAATTGTGTCTGCCGGGATCGGAGGCCAGTCACTGACGAACGACAACGCCAAAATGCGGAAATGTAGCGTCGAACAACGTCCCGCTTAATTAAACTGCGGGCCCGACGCTTTACCGTATACATATGTAATGGCTCGTTGTGCAACCTGATCTCTTCTCTGGCAACCACATTTCGTGCGCTCTTATTTTGCGCGCGGATTTCGCGATCTAGTTATGCAGTCCTGTTTCGCGTTTTAGTCATTCTTAAGCTCCCGCATTGTGCAACAGGATTTTCGCGGTCTCGTTACGCAGCGAGATTTATCGTCGTCTTTGTGCAATTGGATTTCGTTGCCTTCGCGGCTACCGCCATTACACATAGCTGTCGTTTCACGCGTAGTTTTATAGCGCGCTTTCTTTTTTCTCCTCTAAATCCTCAACTATAGTCCAAGCTGGCGAAAAGGGTGCTTGCCTTCCAGTTAGCCGGAGCGCTTCGGTATACCACGCCACATCTGTATATGCCACACCGGCCATTACTTAGATTTACACTTGCTCATTCCCATAGTGTCATCTTATTAAGGCGAAAGTCTTAGATGCCTCATCAAGCGCGAAAGCGACCGTCGGCGGAGTCGGCTTCAGCGCGAGGGATGCAATAAGGTAATCATGTGATGTCGTCAACATGATGCCACAGGTCGCCAAAATTTGTGACGTCGTCATGACGTCACATGGTGACGTAAGCACATGACATTGTCGGTTGGTCAAAGTTGGACCGATCTCGAATACTGCGAAACCACGTGAGGGGCTAAAAGCTTTCAATGCCTCCGATCCCAGGGGCAATGCAAAGCCACGTTGGGCACAGAAAGGTTCCGGGGGGGGGGGGGGGGGGGGGGGGGGGGGAGTCAATACAGTCGACTGAGAAAAAAAGAAGGGTCGATTCCACGAAAGATCGAAAAAGGGTGTATATTTGATGTTTGCGATTTTCCTGATAATTTTGTATGTTGTGCACATATGACTTCACAGCACGAAATCGCAGTTCGTTTTCAAATAAAAAATTTTTTCAACACAGGAAAATTCGACAAGTGTCGCCGGTTGACGACGACCATTTTACGAAGAATGCGTTTTCGTAACTTCGGAACCATGCTGGCAGCTACTCAAGCTATATATTACAAATATCTTTCTTTTTGGCGGAAGTAGAAGTAAAGAGGAAATAGCTCTTATCATTTCATGGAATTCTGAGTAAATTATGTATTTTTAAAAATTCACGAAAAACGCTGCGTTTTTGAAAATCACTCAAATTTGGGACGCTATGGCTACTTCTGTGAACATCTTAGCTTGTTCATATTTGCAGTATGAATAGGCCTTTATGTGAATAATGAACCTCTGCATTTGTATTTCTCTAATAATTTTCAAAGTAGTAAATTTTCATGCTCGAAACACCAAAAAGAGAAAAGTGCTCCTCCATTCAAAAATCTATAATAAAAAAAACCCAATCTCAGTTTTGTTCAAAGTCCCCCAAAATGTTCTCAAAGGACTGCAGAATGACATTATGAAAAAACATGTTGCATCATTTTTATTACAACAAAAGCAGAAAATGTCAAACATTGTGGTTTCAGAGCGTGGTGGCTACTGCGCAAAGGACATCTCTAGTAACAAGAAAATACAGTAACACGTCTTTTTTCTTTTCTGAGCTTCGCTGAACAACAGTAATGATCTATGGCCGGAAATTGGGAACTGTTTTGTAAAGAAAAAGACCGTTCCAATTAAATGCATTCGCGTGGTTTGCGACTTCACGCCAGTGTTAGACATCCCTCAGTCTACAGTATGCACTTCCAGTTGTAGCCTCCTTTTCTTTCATCTATTTCAGTTGAGTATAATTCATACCTTGAGTGCTAAAGAACGCATTCCCTCCATGCGTCTCTTATGATGATGTGGTGTGCCAGAATTGAGAGATTGGTATAAAAGCCAAGGTCTCTTCATGAATGGAAATGAATTTCTGGAGAGCGGTCGCCAAGAGGTGTGGTTTTTGTTGGCCCAAATGTGTACGTTGTCAAACCTTATGTGATCAATGCAGAGTTTAAAAAGAATCGATTACGTGAAGATTGGTGGCAGCAGTTCTGGCCACGGACAAAACACGTTTTGTTTGCATTGCATCTGCTTTGTTTTGCATATCCTTGTATGTCTTGAAGCAGTTCTGGCAGATCTGGTTTCCCTCTTGAATTGAGCGCGCATCCTGCTTCATGACCCTCCGCAAAAGAGTCTCGATCCGATATCTTCTACGTAACGAAAATTCTGCTGCAGCGGAATTTTCTTTTTGTGCACCATGAGGCAGTCCGTACAAAATCTCGGCCATGGCTATAACGCCTACCCATAGCCACCTTCAGAGCGTAGGATAGTTATCGCATCAAAGTGAAGCACAATTTGGATGCTTAACTTCTATCTCAGGTGGTGTTTGGCTGACTGGCACAGCCCTACTCGTTGCTGTCGTCTGCTCAGGCGGGCGTCCATCGCGCCGCCCTTTGCACCTGTCCGCCTAACGCATGCTACTCCGTTTACACGAGTGCTTGTAGCGCGGGCCACACGATCCGCACGGTGCGGATCCAGAGACCGGGCGGGAGAGCGGCGAGCGGTGAAAAATGTATCGTGTAACCAACGCAATCGACACCCCAGCTTTTTCTCGTGCATAGCGTGGCAAACAATGTGTGGTTGCTGTGCTTAGGTCGCACTGCGGTACTCACCGTTCACCACTGCCGCCATTTGAGATTTCTCACATTCTTACAATGCATGATCGACTCAGCTACACATATTTCGCGTTTAGCTTCGTTACTTTTACATAAGCGCATTTACTAAAAAAAATTATCCAGAGGAATGAAAATGTCCGTGCTGCCCGTCGACGAGGAATGTAAGTGGTGTCGCAAATGCATTTAATTGGAACGATCTTTTTTTTTTCATTACAAAACAGTTCCCACTTTCCAACAATAGATCATTACTGCTGTTTAGCGAAGCTCAGAGAAGAAAAAAGACGTGTTACTGTATTTTCTTGTTACTAGAGATGTCCTTTACCCAGTGGCCACCACGCTCTGGAAACACAATGTTTGACATTTTCTGCTTTTGTTCTAATAAAAATGATGCAACATGTTTTTTCATAAGCTCATTCTGCAATCCTTTGAGAACATTTTGGGGGACTTTGAACAAAATTGAGATTGGGTTTTTTTTATTATAGATTTTTGAATGGAGGAGCACTTTTCTCTTTTTGGTGTTTCGAGCATGAAAATTTACTACTTTGAAAATTATTAGAGAAATACAAATGCAGATGTTCATTATTCACATAAAGGCCTATTCATACTGCAAATATGAACAAGCTAAGATGTTCACAGAAGTAGCCATAGCGTCCCAAATTTGACTGATTTTCAAAAACGCAGCGTTTTTCGTGAATTTTTAAAAATACATAATTTACTCAGAATTCCATGAAATGATGAGAGCTATTTCCTCTTTACTTCTACTTCCGCCAAAAAGAAAGATATTTGTAATATATAGCTTGAGTAGCTGCCAGCATGGTTCCGAAGTTACGAAAACGCATTCTTCGTAAAATGGTCGTCGTCAACCGGCGACACTTGTCGAATTTTGCTGTGTTGAAAAACATTTTTATTTGAAAACGAACTGCGATTTCGTGCTGTGCAATCATATGTGCACAACATACAAAATTATCAGGAAAATCGGAAACATCAAATATACACCCTTTTTCGATCTTTCGTGGAATCGACCGAAGGCTTTCGCCTTCGAGTCGTCTTAGGCAAGTGCATAAAGTACCATGTGACATTTTACCGCTCAGACTGATACTATGCTCTGGGAATGCCATACCATTCCCAACGTGCTTCCCATCCTAAACTCCACCCTGACCATGTGGGAGGAGCTGTTCACCAGCACGACGGCGACTAACCAGCAACGGCTGGTCGACCATGCTGGGATGGTGGCTGCTACCTGCGGGACCACTTTCGACGTGCAGCTGCTCTCGAAAGGCATAAGTAAGTTTATACTGGTCTTAACTGTGTGAGCTTCATCGCGCGGAGCACGTGCTTCACCCGTCTCTCATGCACTTGCCGTCGACTTTACATGTTTTCCTGAAGAGGTCTTTTATTCCACTACCACGAAATTCAAGGAAACCTTCACAGAGAGTCTTCTCTTTTTACATTTGCTTTATACTGCGAACACGACGAATTCAAATGGTTCGTTGATGCATTTAGCTGTGGTAGTTGGTACTGACTGAATGCTTCCATAATACTAGCGAACACGCACAAAGACCACACAGAAATAGGTAGCGGTTGTCCTGTGTCTTTCTGTGTAGTCTTTGTGCGTGTTCAAAGTATTATGGGAGCATTCATATGGTTCATATGTATTCACATTCGGCTGGCTTGGATAATAATTGCCTTCGGGGCGTTGGGGCCGGGGTTCGAACCCAAGCACAGGAGTGAAAAATTTATTTTCTTTTATACATTTAGTTCCTGATAGCGGCGATTATATTATGTGAGACAAACGGACGGACGGCCAGTTTTCCCTTTGAGTCGGCATAGATATGTGTGTTTAGAAAAATTTATTATCACAGACGGTTAACATCAATAACAATTCAACGTAACATTTCCTTGATAGACATACGTTTATGAGAATGGCAAAAGAAACTTCTGTTACATGGAAACAAAACACGAAATGACGGAGGCAACACGTACAATCGATGTTTCACACACATATACACAGGCACACACAAATTTGTCACAAAAAGATGGATATACATATGTACATTACATGGCAAACAAAAAGCACAAATAAAACGTGAATATGTACATTTCGAGTATTTACATGGTATTTCTGCTGGCACCAAACGAGACATCAGCCTACCAAAACCAGCCAGCCGAAAGACAAGCTTCACGCGTCTGTCACAGACCAACACAAAAGGGCAAGACCACTGCCGGAGGAATTTCTCCTCACCGAGAAAGAAGAGCTCCTCTGACAGAACAGACAGAAGCTAGAAATGCCTTCGCATTCTGACGAAACTTGTAGCACATTTCAATAACGAAGTTAGAATATATGGAGTCCTGTTAAAGCATCAAGTGGCTGTACAAACGCCATAGTCTGCCATTTACCTTCAGCCATTTTTAAGGCTGTACACTCTTGCACATTTGGAGCCATCGTGCACAACTAGAACAGAGATTGGCATTCCGTCGATAGCGAATATCCTTTAAGCGAATACATCTACCACGAGCAAACCAATGGTACAAGGTGAAATTAAGTGTTCGAAATTTCCGGCTCCATGGTATCGTTGAGAAAATACGTTCCAAAAGGGCCGCACTCGCATCCATAAGAGCCGCTCAAGTGCGCGCATCACGACGCACAAACGCATACTCCTAGCGGAAGAATGAGGACACGGCGTTCTCGAACGCGCGCACGAATGACAAAAGCCGCAATGTAAAACAATGTAATTGCCGAATAAACCACTCGGGCATACATCTGAGGCGGGCGCTATTCAAGAAGGCGAATGCGCTCTCGGATAATTTGCCGCCCATCCTTTCAGAGCACGCGTGTACTCTCGAGCATCGTCGGCGGATAGAGAGGACCGCACGCGGCGTGCAATTCCGTTATAGAGCTAGGGGAAGTCGCTACCTCCTTATGACTGGTTTCTTTAGCGTCGCTGATATTCGTGTGACAGAGGTCGCCGTTGAAGTGGGGCCTCAGGAAAGAGAGAGGAGACAGGAAAGAGGCAAAAGAGTAAAGGAATGATTTCTTGGCATTTTACGACCGGTCGTTTCCTCCAACCGCGTGCGTGCGTGCACTCGTATTTCTCGTACGTGAGCAAAAAGCGAGGATGGAGGAGGATCGCATTGCGCGCCCGTCGTCGTCATCTTGGTTAGTTGTGTCGTCTGTGCGACTCTTGCTGCTACCGTTGTACACCGGGCGCAGTATATAGGATCTGAGATCCTTCGCGAGGCACTCGGGGACGTTCTTTTCGAGAGCGTTCCCGTCAGACGGCGGCGAGCGAATTCGTATACACGCTTCTGCGGGGACTCTCAGGAACGAGACACCGATGCCAAGGCGCCCCTCATCACTGAGCAAGAAGCAAACAAAAAGCGCGCTACGTCGAAGGAGGGGGCGGCAGTCTTAAAAGAAATGGCAGCGCGCTCCTTTCCTTCTTTCTTTCGGTGCAGAGGTACGCTTCTCTGAGAGGCTGCAGTGAGCGCGGGTGAAGGCCATTTCATACGTAGCATCGCGCGAGAGCTCAAGTTAAACGACCCGAAACGTTATACGGACTCCCGATGGATGAAACGTCAAGACGATGCTCCGCGTGGAAAAGGAACAGAGAACTAACGTTAAGGTAAGAAATGGACGGTAAAAAGAAGGCGTTCTGGAAGGAACGGATTAGAAAGTCTCGCGGCGACTATCTTTCTCTATACCTTCGTTGTTATGTGCGCTCGCTTTAATTGAGAAGCTCGTATTTTTTATGCCGGCTATCGCGACGGGGACGTATTCGACTGGAAGTATGTTCGTCCCGGTTAAACGCGCATTATGATCAAACCTTGTTTGTTACGCAGGCAGTACCGTTACGGATTCTTAAGACGCTATTATATTCACGTGTAACTCAATCGTTGTACTGTCGCGTTTTGTTTGTCTTGTCTATGGAGCAAAAGACGTCGATGTTAGTTCCGAAGTAAGACAAAAAGTACAAGCATAGCTGCAATGTAGCCGGGGCTAAAGCAAGCAAGGGGGGAGGGGGGGAGGCAAGCACTGTGACCGAACGGACGTTTAAGTAGCGGCGACTAGTAGCTTTACGACGCTCACAACAGAAAGCTAGACACGAAAAAAAGAAAAAAAAAACATAACTTTTATCTCTACCGAAGACAAATGGGCGTTTCTCCTGGGTACGAGTCGTAACGAAATTTTCGGTGGGCTTCACCGGTAATCGCTTTGGAACGCTCGCCATATATTTCTTCGGGGATCCCGAGGCCTCCGTTTCGACGCCAGCAATTTCACGATGTGTCGTAACGTCTGGATCGGAGCTCTATATCGAAAATTATAATTTCTTTCGGTTATTTTTTTAACGTGATATTAAAGAAAGCTGGTGTTCTCCGGCAATTTGTCTACGCTGTAGGTTTATTTGTTTCCCCCCGTTGACTTAACTTTCTTGGTTTCAAGTCTTCGGCGACAACGCGCCGATGCTCCGATATCAGCGTCGAAGGCGTCCTGGTTCGAGCCGTCAGTATTCTGCGATCGTAGCGTGGAAGTAAAGAAAGAAGTAAGGTATAAGCAACGCGGATGGATGAGCGTAAGCATCTGCGACATGGATGGTTGTTTCAGGCGGGTTAAGAAATAGCGCCGCTGCTACTCGTTACACATCGAGGGACGTAGCGATAAAAGATGAGTATATGGAAAGACAGCGCTTGAGATAGGAGCTAAAAGAGACGCTGCCTCGCTTCGCCGCCCGTCTTTGACGAGTGAAGCTGTCATAGATGAAGAGTGATAGCGGCGTTTCGGCTGTCGCGGTGTTCCTAACGAGCCTGCCATCCATTCGACACTGGCTTCTGGCATCCATCCAGGACTCCCTGCCACAGCTGTGGGCCGCTCTCGCGAGAGTCTGGGGATAATTTAAGTCCCCAGTCGCGTTTTCTTTTCCGTGCAGTCGGCCGCGATTTGTAGTAGAGCGCCTGGGAGCATAGGAGACGTGGCGTGCGGGAAACACTGCGGAGTCGAGTGGACGGGAAGATGTATAGCCTCCGAGCTGAGAGGAACATGTGGAAACCCCCCTTTCGCGGTGCTTTTTGATGGCACTTAGCGATGCCACTTAGCGACCCGGCTACAAAGCCCGATATGGATTGATGATGAAACGGTTGTCGGCGTCTTGAGGCCAAGTAAGAACCGCGGAGAGGAGGTTCTGAGACATGAGAATGGCGGACAAGTGATCCGTTTCTCAATGTCTTTGGCCTCGCCTCGTGTCGGAAGTCAAAGGCGACTGTACCATGTTAGCTGCTCAGTGGTTGATTTTCCGCGCAGCCGCTGCGCTTTTTTTTTTCTTCGACTGCGTGCTCTGTTTGAATGAGTATACACTGTGTCGAAGGTGATGTGCCTGCCGTAATGAGAACAATGTGCTTTTGAAAAGCCTTCAGTGGCTGCCTAACTCCTGAACGTGGATTTACGCTGAAAAGGACTGACATTGAAAATAAGAAGTGTTTTCTCTTATTGCATTCGCAATTATTACAGCTTATGTCGAGATGAGTGGTGTGTTTGAGAGGGCCAGTACTTAATAAACGTGAGGCTTGGTTTGGTTCTGACAACTTTTTTTTTGTGACAATTTTTTTAACAATGTGAGATACATGATGTAAAATGGTACCGATGTTTTAAATAGAAAGAAATGCAGTTATACAACTAAACCTACTACATACAGAATATCATTCGACTTTAACATGAAGGAAGGAAGGATGGAAACCGAAAGGAAGAAGGAAGGGAGATAACCAGAAAAACGTCCAGTTAGCTACGCTACACTAGGGGATTGGGGAAGGGTAATAGTAAAGAAAGAAAGAAAGAAAGAAAGAAAGAAAGAAAGAAAGAAAGAAAGAAAGAAAGAAAGAAAGAAAGAAAGAAAGAAAGAAACAAAGAAAGAAAGAAAGAAAGAAAGAGAGAAAGAAAGGAAGAAGGAAGGAAAAATAAATAAATAAATAAATAAATAAATAAATAAAGAAAGAAAGAAAGAAAGAAAGAAAAAAAGAAAGAAGAAAGAAAGAAAGAAAGAAAGAAAGAAAGAAAGAAAGAAAGAAAGAAAGAAAGAAAGAAAGAAAGAAAGAAAGAAAGAAAGAAAGAAGAGCTGTGAATTCACAGACGCGTACGGGAATGCACCGCAAGTCAGACGCGTTCGCACAATCCCGTCGTTCTCAGAAAGTACAAAGAGCGGCTTCACTGCCTTGTGGGCCGACTAGAACATTAACGTAACAATTACGACGAGAATGTTGGGATGCAGTGCGCTGGTAGAGTGCACCTTTAAAACAAAGAAGGCTGTGAGAAAGGTTAAGGAACTCCGGCTACATCTTTGGTGGCAGCGCACGTGAGACGCGGGCATAAGAATGTAACAAAGGGTGGGACTGCACTGCAACCAAAGCATAAAGCTTAACTAACTCGACCGACTGTCATATCTGACTCTGGTTAGCGAACATGCCCCTTATGCGTACACTCCCACGACTCTCTGGTTAGAGTGTAACTCCTTATGAAAAAAAAAAAAAAAACGCGGGGCTCTCGATTTACAACCATTCAGCCCTCTCCAGCCAAGAAACCCACGCGACCGTGAGCGGCACACGCAGCGGGTGGCGGCGGCCTTCAACGTATTACTACGGCCGTGCTCGATGTCGGTCGAAAAAGTAGGAAAGAGCGTGAGCCGTGTGCGGTCGTTAAGTAGGTCACTTGGGCATTTTTTTTTCTTTCTTCCTTTCTTCTACTGCCGCGCCGCCCGCGAACCTGCAGTGCGCACGCTACGCGAAGCGCCCTTGCTTTCTCTCTCTCCCTCTCCTCTGAGACGGGAAAGGGAAGCGACGCTGAGAGGAGGAGGGAACCTGCGACGCATCGACGAGCAGACACCAGGAACACGCGGCGGCCGCGCCTGCGAGAAAGGGGGGTGCTTCACTGTACGGCTTTGAAGCATGAAGCGGCTGCCGTTCTCTGCATGGCAGTGCGCGCTTCGGGCGCGAACGCTCTGTATAGTCTGGAGCGTGCGTCCTGGGGGAAAGGGTGAAGAGCTTCTTGCCGCCAGTGCCTGCGTCTGGCCTTCGATCCAGTTCAACGGCTGGATATGGTCTGCAGTCGCGCACTCTTCCCTTCGCCTCTAACTTCTCTCTTTTTTTTTGTTATCGCTGTCACTACCGCGTGGTTTTTACCTGCGTCGCTCCTCCACGCGCTTTTCTTTTTAATTTTTTCACTTTTACGTTGTTCGTTCTTGCTGCTACATGAGCCAGCGTTTCGTTTAGCCTTCACCCCCCCCCCCCCCCCGAAGTCCATTTAACCAATATATAAAACGCGAGCGTGGCGCCGTCTGGTAGTCCGCGGAGAACGGGTTAATGCATTGTACTTTTTTTTTTGTTCGTTTTTGCGCATTCGTAGCGGTGGTGGACGCGGCCTTACAAAATGACGCACATAAAACGCAGAGCGCGCCGCGTACTACACAATCGATTTGCTCTTGCGTCGGTCAGACATATTTATATACCCGGGGTAGCGTTGTTTCGAAGCCACTTAAGCAAAAGAGAAACGCTTTGTCGTCGGTATATACGACTACCAATGGCGCGTGAGGTGCTTTTTAATCGAGAGTTTCAAGGTAGCCGCTCGGTGTTCTTTGTTGGTTAACGTTACGGGTGGTGCGTTACCGCAGAAACGTGTCACTGTGTTGTACAAGCGGCTTCACTAACTTGTCGTGTCGCTGCACTATCGTTTGTAGTTATTACAGGAAAATCGTCGTTTACGGTACTGTTGCAAAAAAAAAGAAAGAAAAAAGAAAAGCGAAACCAGAGAGAATTTGTTCACTTGGACAATGAAGTGTTCTTCTGATATCGTCTGTAGCAATTTATAGTAGTGCGGCAGCGAAGAAACTATAGAGCATGTTCATTGCCGCTATCCTCGCTAAAGTATGCACAGGCTGCCGCTAGCGGCTGTGTTGGCCCGCCTTGACGACAGGTCCCTGTGGGAACTGTCGGTACTTGCATGGCGACCCAAAATGTCGTCGCACCGGAAATCTATTTAGGTCTCATTGAAATTTTGGCCTATTGTATAGGGTACAATAGTCTTCCACTCCGCACCTTCCTTTTTTTTTTGTTTTCGCGTGCTTGCTCTTCTCTTCACTCCTCTTTCCATCTTTCTTTCCTCTTTCTCCCTACCCTTAGTGTAGGATAGCAAACCGAATGTTAAAATTCTGGCTGACCTCCATGCCTTTCTCCCATTTTTAAAACATATTCTCTCTCCAGAAGTGCTAGTATTACGCTTCTCTTGATGTCAGTGGTTCGCAACTAGAACAACTGAGGCAGAAGTAGTCATGGCTATAATGCGAGATGATAGTGGCTTGTCGTTTGAAGCGTGTTTAATTTTTCAACAAACGAATTTAAAAGGAGCCCAGTAACACTCCAGTGATGAGAGAAAGTAGCTGTTTGTCTTCATTGAATTAACGCTTCTCTTACATTGGTTTTCGAATTCAGCAAGAATCAAACTATGATTACACATTCCAAAGTCATTTTTTTTTAAAAGTGCTTCAGCTTCCTTTTAAGGGGAGAACAGCTTACACATTTTGAAGCAAATTTACAACATGAAGCCCACTTTAAGAGCCTCAATGTATTCAGAGATAGCTGCTTGTTTGCGTCCAAAAATATGCGAATTTCTCCCCTCCAGTCCGTTCAAGATTGTGAATTTTACTTTACTTTTTTTTCTCGTTTTTCTTTGATGAGCGCATTTATACAGCAGTAGGTGACACGAGAGCTGACGTGACATATTGAAAGTGAACGAAGCAGGCAAATTCGAAGACCAATTTGCTCTTTCATTTTGAGCGTCATTTACTGAAACTACTTTTTCTGCATATGCCTTATAAATGCGGTATCTCGAGTTTCGTTCCTAAATACCTGCTTTATGGTTTTGATTGGCTGGCAAATTACGCACTGCTCTCCCTTTAAAGCATTTATTTGTTTTAATTGTCCTTTCAGAGCCATATACATTCCCTGTCCGACTGCATAATCTTTTTAATGCGGTTTTCCATGCATTATCATTACATCACCCTTCAGGAAGTGCCCTCAGTCGTCACCGTCATCACCAATGAAGCAGTTGTGACCGGAAAACACAATTGTCACAGAATGTACGCAAATTCCGGTATCACCTACAACACCTAGTGAAATTCGTTCACACACTGAATTTCTCAGTGCACTTGGACTTCTCATCTGTACTTGTGGCGCGCTGATGCTTCTAGTTACCGAAGGACAACGATTAGGCCGAACGAGTAAACAAGATAACTGCTTAAATGACGATGTCACGGTTATCCGTGATTTAACTGCATAAGCGAGAAAGCAAAACATATAGGTACTTATCTTTACTAAAACGTTAGCGCGACGTGGCGTTCCACCGCCATCGCTGTTTTTCTTTTTCGCCCGTTCCCGCATATAGACCGATAACGACGACAAAGAATCCTACGTGCGTCTTTGCGGGTCGGCCGCGTGTTTGGCCCTTGAGCCTTCCGAGTATAGGAGGGGGCTCTTAAATTTAGCGCGTCATATCTCAAGCAAGGCGTCGAGCGTGTGTTTTCTTAGGCAGCGAAACAAAATTAAAGAAAAAAAATAAGAGGGTACGGCAAACGGAAGCTTCTCGGCGCCAGCTTCCTAACACTTCAGGCATCTACCTTCACCCTCACACTCTCAAAAAACTTAACCTGCCCTGCTCTTTTACCACTTTCAACTAGTCGCTCGCGCGAATGCGTTCGAACTAGAGGAAACCATTTTCAACAGGCGCGTTTGATGCAGTCTGTGTATTATTCTTGCTGGTGCTGCTGGTCTGGGCCCCAATTTATTTTTCTTTCTTTCTTTGGAAGCGTTGCTCGAGACTTGCCTTCCCTGTGACCGCTGCTATGCTGGCTGTATCTGCCCCCCCCCCCCCCTATTTCCCCCCAACACACACACACACACACCCATCCGCCCCTCCTCCCTGCAAGCTGCTAAGTTTCACCGGCCTCCCTACCCGCACGGATGTCGAAAGGAGGTTCATCCTGAATTTAGCTGGCTTATTGGTCTACGAAGCGTGCACCCCGAATGCAGAAGACTGAAGGGAACCGCAACCGTAAATGGTCCTCGACGTTTCTGTCCGCATTTTCGGAACAGAAAGCGGAGGGTCGCTTCTAAAAATGAACTAGCGACCGATGTCCCCGGTTTGAAACTGTTTAGCAAAGACGCAACGTCACGTGTGTCATTCGATGGAGAGCTTCACGGGATGAAGACGACTCGCTGGAGGAAAAACAAATAACCAGTGCGGATAACAGTAAGGGCTCTGCTGTTTGAGGATACTGCAATGATAACGCTTCGATCGTATTCGGAGGGCATTCTAAATGCTAGAGGCCCGTGTACTGTGCGATCTCTTGCGCTCTATCTTGCGCGGCACGGGTGTCAGCCGTACGTTTCCGCAGCCCTTTTAGCGATATGAACTTAATTATTTCAATTACTTCCTCGTTATTTCTGTTAATTATGTTATTTGAGAACTTGTTTGTTTATTTTAACCCGGTTTTGAGCATTGCTAGCCTTGGTTTAGACCTCTGTTGACCACTCGATTTTGAGTGTGATCACGCCGCAGGAGACAGACGGATGACAAGCCGAGCCACTAAAGTGCTGCGCACTTAAAGAAAACAAAAAAAAAAAACAACTTGCCCAAGCATGTAGGCGCACAGTAATGGATTACAGCGCAAATCCCATGATGTGTGCCTTGCTCGGAAACTGTGGTATGCTCTAGCGCGTGACAAAATGTCTGGAGCAATGACACTGAGAGAAGAATTAGTAAGCATGCATTCATCAACCGAAATTTACTCTCTTCCCTCGAGTGAATTTCCTTTCGCCTCCGTGGTGCAGTGTTTACGGTGCTCGGCTGCTGACCCGAAGGTCGCGGGTTCGATACCGGTCGCGGCGATCGCACTTAGATGGAAGCGAAATGCTAGAGGCCCGTGTACTGTGCGATGTCAGTGCACGTTAAAGAACACCGGATGGCCGAAATTTCCGGATCCCTCCACTTCGGCGCGCCTCGTAATCATATCATGGTTTCGGCGCGTAAAAACCCCACATATTATTACTATCGTTTTTTCTAGTTAAGAAGACGATGAGGTAAGTGGAGGTTACCTTTTTTAGCGGGAAAAGAAAACGAAACAAAGAAGCACTACGGGATAACCAAAGCGGCGTCCTTGCATTATAAAGTGAAAAATAAGGTTAACAAAGTGAGACAAAATGCAGCATACAGTGGCCCTGGCATCTCCCGGATTCAGTAGGCGACCGGTATATCGAACAGGACTACGTTTGAAGAGGCGGTACGCGAAGGGAAAGCGGCGCGGAGATTTAACTCTCCCAGACGCACCAGCCCGCTTCATTGGAGAGGCCGGCCCGTATTTGAGTTTCGAAATTAGACGGCGAACTAAAAGCCAATCGGACATCGGGGGAGGAGGGGCCGGGCGCTTCGCGATCCGCCGAAAGCGAAGCGCGCGCGAAGTAACTGACTCTGTAACGCGCGCGTCCTGCCTCCGGCTTTGACTGGCTTGTATCGACTCTCTGGCATCGACTGATACACGCACACACACAGACATACACTGTGAGCGAGCAGCTTCTGTTTGCTCATCCGAAATCCGAGAGCCAACAGCCGGTAGACGGAACCATAGCTCTTGCCACGATCACAAAAGGTTGTGTGTCTGTGCGGGTGTGCTGGCTGCCGAGGCGATGTAGAGAAGAGGCGAGGAGCACTTTTGAACATCCGGCATCTCTTCTGGGTCTACGCGCGGTTTCGACTTTCTTTGTCCGAGCCACATTTTTCAAGTTCCGCTTCTTCTTCCTCACTTTGTTCCTAGCGCGAAGAATGCGTCATAGCGATGAAAAACAGGAGAGGAAAAACGTTTTGTATTGCGTCTTTTGTCAGCGCAAGCGTAGCGTGACTCAATGGGGCCGTCGGCAGTAAGCGGATTGCTTCGCTGGCCCCCCTCGAAAAAAACCTGCGGCTTTAAAATGAACGGTAGTACACGGCCGTCGGCGAGACATCGTTTCTAGAGCTTTTCTAAAACAAACTTCCCCTTCCTGTCCTCATCTCTCGTTCGGTGAAAGCGGTGATATAAGCTGAGAAGGATGTAATTGGTTCCTGACGCGTTCCCGTAGTACGTCCGAGCCGACTAAGTCTTGCGTCCTGATTACCCTAGAGATAAGGTTCTGCAGTTCGCGCTTTGACATTGCGGATACTTATTTTGCGCGAGTTGCTCAGCTACTACGCTAAAAAAAAGAAATAGTTAGTAGATGTTACTCCTTTCGGTGAGTTCTGACTCGCCACGTATATGACTCTCTTTAAGGAGTCACGTTAACTCTCTCTCGGGTCCCACGACTCTCCAAAGAGAGTCTAGTGATCTCCAAAGAGAGTTCACGTGTTTCTTTAAAGAGAGTCGCGTGTGTTGCAAGTCACCTAAGACCCTGAGCACATAATCAAAGGACCATTTTTTTTTCTTATAGGGTGCGTAAGCGCTCTCCTGAATTCAAAATTGACTCACAGTGCGCGCACCATCCTGCATTCATTTAAACCGTTCTTTCATCCGTCTTCCGAATGAAGCATCCCGGTGTTTCTTCAAAAGACATATTCTATTCGTACCCTAGGGATAGACGATGCGGGAAGATTATTCGCCTCGCTTAAAGTAAACATTCACTCATCGCGCCCGTACTCGCGAATTAAGCCTTTAGCGAAGAAATGACGACATAATAGCAAAAAAAAAAAAGAAAACCGTAAGGAGAATTGAGGCTACAAGAATTTCCGCGCCGCGCAGCGTCTGGTTTCGTCGCATCTCCCCTTCTTAGCTGCGTTTTCTTCTTGGTCCTTTTCTGTTTACGGTTTTCGCGTTATCTGAATGTGTACTTTGGCTTCTTCCTTGTCGGGCCGAGTTTCCGCCCCCTTTTCCTTCTTTCCATCTTGCCTCCGGGACCCCAGACGGTAGCCATCTTGGGCGATATATCACATTCCCGAGGCATTCCCAAAGTGCCTCCACTGCCTGGCGTTCTGCTGCCCCTCCCCCTTATATTCCCTTCTTTATTTTTATCTCTTTTGTCGTTACGCTTTGTACTTCCATAGCGTCGTCAAGGCCTGCAAGGCCTTGCCATTCGGAAAATTGATATTTCTCATCGTCCACTTCTTTTCCTCCTTTTTAAAAAAAGTCTTCGCAGGTTTCTACAGAAGGTGTGGGAAAGGAGTACAAATGCCCTCGAAAAGATGAGAGAAGGTGAGCGAAAAAAACAACCTTGGCAAAAAATGATAGCTGCGTGCCAGAAAACTGTTGTTTTAGCGCTCGGAATGTTCTTCTTACGAGGGAAAGATGAAACAACGCACATGTGTCTGACGGTTATCTTCTGATTCTTTCTTTTTCTTTTTTTGGCTCCCGTTTCTATGAGAAACGCAACCACGCGAGTAAAATCAATACCGAGATGTGGTGCGGGTTTCTCGCACCACAATTTGGAGCGATAACAAATTTGCTCGTTAATAAGTATTTCTTTCTCTTGTAGACGATGTTGAAAAAAAAAAAAAGATGCTCTAGTTGCTCACACTGATGAGAGTTCAACGCGCGAAGTAACAATAGAACAGTGTCTTTCTCCCGATGACAATGTATTCAGCTAAGTGTTTAAACTGAGGCGAGGATACGTAGTAAGCGGCAGCTTTGTTCGTAGCCTAGGGATGTCCCTTTTTCCGTAGTTCAATATTGATCTACCCTTTCCAGTGGCAGTATGTACAATCGTACACATCAACTACGGAGGCGCGTCAAGTACCGCGTGTTTCTTCAAATGGCTTGAAACGCAGTGTGCACATGCGTGTAGGCTTCCTGAGTAGACAACTGGCGGTCAGTTAACTTCATTGCACTGCGTATTGCTGCAGAGGATCGCTTTGCTGGAAACACTACAATGTTCGACGATCGTTCAACGTGCCGCGTTCCAGGACCAACGGCAAGAGTATTATTTTTCTTTGCTCGAAACCAATACAACCAAACAACAAACTGGGCACGCATTTTGGACCTGATATTTGATTATTTTGATGCAAGAATTGAAGCACACTGATTGCAGAATAATTAGATATTTAATTACACGCGAATTAACATTAACTACTCAAACTCACAAAACAGCACGTTCCTTAATTTTCTTTCTTGGAATGTAATATTGAGTGCCATCGAACTATGCTATGCGAATTTGCCGTATTTGCAGACAGTGCATCATAATTCGCGCCTGAAGGGGCTACCGTATTCGGACAAGGTGAATATCCACTCTATCAGAGAGAGAGAGAGAAGCAAGGGAAGGCAGGGAGGTTAACCGCACACACGCCCGGTTTGCTACCCTGCACTGAGAGAAGGGCTAAAGGGGCGAAAAGACAGGCAAAAAAAAAAACGAGGGATGCATAGAATCACAAGAACACTTGGGGGGAGTACGTCAAGTCTACAGGAGGGCGGAGAGATCTATACACTTTAAGTACTTCAGTAAGGGTTTAATGCCTTCTGCAACTTCGAGGCGCATGTCCATGGTCCCAGAATCTTGGCTGCCAGAGATTCGCAGAGAGCCTTAGTCCTGAAACGAAGTGTCTAGGCAAAGTCTATTACTATCACTAATCAATGCGCGTCCCTTTACTATTCGACATAGATTGTTGTTGTTTTCTTAGCTTGCTCGGATCAGTGAAATGGACCTCACGAGAATATTGAGCTGAATTCTGGGGTTTTACTCGCGAAAACTGCCTTATGATTGAGGCACGCCTCATTGAGGCACTGTGGCTTAATTTCGACCACGTGAACTTACCTAACGTACGCCTAAATCTAAGCACACGGGCGTTTTCTTCCTTTCTTTTTTTTTTTGCATTTCGCCCCGATTGGCATGCAGCTCCCGTGTACGGGAATCGAACCCTCGTCCTCGATCTCTGCAGTGCTACATCCTAGTCGCTAAACTACCGAGCGGAGTGTAGCTCAGGAGAATAAAAGAAATAATGGTAAAAGAAAAAAAAAAGAAAGAGAACCGCGTCGGAAGTATGGATTCATATGAGAGCACGAAATTGCTCTGTGCTCGGCGAAAACACTTCCGTCCGGGTAATAACTACTTCCGTAAGAAAATGAGAGACTGAAAAAAAAAAGAGACAATGCTGAACTCGCTTGCTCGTACGCACAAAAATAGCTGTCACCGGTTGTCATACCGCAGGAAAAGAATGATTGCAGGAAGAAGCTTCGCAGCGGTGGCCTGAGGAGCAAAAACACGCCTCGTGTTGTCTTTTCGTACGTTAGGCATAGCCTTTCGCATAGAAGAAAAACAGAACGTTCAAAAAACGAAAGTTCATCACCAGGATGCACTTGTATTGATCGTAAATTTCCCTTTTCTCCCTGCGGACGCGAAGCGGCAGTGGTTTTCGGTTTCGCCTAGCTGTTTACTTAAGACCGGATGACGTTGTTGATCGAGCGCTTAATTTTCTGACGGGTTCATAATTTCCCATACAGACACAGGAACCCACCGCGTTCGCACATTGTATAACCGCCGAGCGTAATCGAGATCTTGAAGGCCCATTTCTTTGTAACTGATATTACGCAGTTGTTGATAACTATTCCAATGTAAACGACAAAGCGTGTCATATTTACAGACAGCCCATAATTCCCACCTGCATTTTAAAAACGGCACAAGAAAAAAAATATTGCGCATATCTCACGCAACTATGGGAAACGTCGCTTAATGCGAGATATTATGCAGGTAGCCGGTCCGGGAGATGAAACTCGATGAACCAATTACCTGCATATATTTCGCATTAAACAACGCGGCCCGCGGACGAGCCCCTTCAGGGGGACTTGCTCTTCTCGGGACCAAATAAAGTTCAGTTCAGTTCAGGTAGCTGGTTATTTCACATTGCCTGAATTTCTGCAATGTTTCTTTTTTTAATCACAGCGTAAGCTGTTATGAGCGTAGAACAGTCGATTTCGGTGTCGTATAGCTACCGCCGCCGCCGCCACCGGTGTATTCCTTTTTTGTTTATTTTTTTTTTTTGACGGGCTCGAGCGCAAGCGCGAACTATCTCAAACTGTGCAAACATACAAGTTGCCTGAACATGAAACAGCGTCAACTACAATGACGCGACTGAATCGACACGGTATAGTAAACGACTTCATGATATCAATAAATCTTCATTTTTACGTGTGAAGCAGCGCGCGGAGCCAAGGCACACAAGGAAGACACGAAACGACAGGGCAACCGCTGCACTCGCAACTAGTTTATTTTGAAAAAACATGGTTAATATAGCTACATACCAGCGTACCACGTGTGACAATGACTGTCGTTTTGTGTCTTCCTTGTGTGCCTTGGCTCCGTGCGCTGCTTCACACGTAAAAATGAACTGTCACCAACTCGCCCAACTATCAACTTTACTGATAAACCTTCTCCTTATAATAGAAATATGTTTCAGTACCTCCTTTTTCGCTCCGTCGAAAACGTCTATTCCGCGCGCCAGTATCGATCACCCCAATGAACGGTGAGAAATTGAATGATGTAATTAACTTCACGACCTAGCGATAGTGTGCTCAGGGACCCTGGGCAGGGTTGCCACTGACTTTCGAGTAAATGTCGCCAAACGACGAGCAGAAAGTCGCCAAATGTCGCCATTTTTTTACAAATTTCGCCAAAAAAGTCGCCATTCTAGATATGTGCGGCATATCCTAGTAATAAGAACTTCCACTGATGTATAGCCCCGTAGAATACAATGCCATTCAAAGCCCTTAAAGTATATTGACATTTCTCAATGCCAGGCGCATCGCCCCTTCACCATGGGAGTGCTTGGTGCACCTGGTTCTCCGACTAGTCGCAAGATGTGCGCGGAGGCGCAAGTATGAAAGGATAAAACGCTCATGATATCCTTCCATCCCTGTCCGCTCGTTTCAAAGGTAAAAGTGTGGTAAACCTTAGGCGAAAGCCGCGAAGGCGTTGTTTGTAGACAGCTTTACATCCCCTCATATAAAAAAAAAGGGATTAACAGGTTTATTGAAAGTAGCAAGACAGAATTCTTACAGGTATCGTTCATTAGTGAGTCTTATGCCTTTCAGTGTGAACTAATATGATACCGGACGCCACTGTCCCTTTCATATATAATCACTTATATCTACCGCGTCAATCCAGTGCGTTATAATTGAACAGGTAGACATTGTAAAATGTTATATAGCAATTGTTTTCATTGCACCCGCTCACCGATAACAGTAGAAAATGCCTGAATAAATAATTTTTTATTGCACGAACACCCGCGTATCCACCAATCTCTGCTATACGAGCTCGATTAGGGGATTTAGGGAATACTGCAGCAGTGAACAAGTCGCCAAGCTATTCAGAACAGTTGGAGCTTTGGCGGAACAAATGGCCGGAACACACGACCAACCCGTCATCTATAGCCCCTTCAGAAGCGAAACTTTAGCGAAGCTCTGAAGCATCTAGATGAATCTAGATGAATTGAGTTAGAAGCATCTAGATGAATTGAGGAGATACACACGAGTTACAGGACGGACATACAGAACGGCGCGTAATGTGCACCTCGAAACCCAGAAAAATACAGAGAATGTTGCCGCTCATTCGTTGGGAAGGCACTGAGCTTAGGATGCATAACTCAGTGGAGACCTAAGCTGAAAATCGCCAAAAATTCGCCATGTCGCCATTCGGAATTTTAGGTCGCCACGGGCCTCTCAAATTCGCCAAGTTGGCGAAAAGTAGCCACCATTGGCAACCCTGACCCTGGGTGCTCTCGCAGTAATGCCGGTAGGCTTAGTTGACAATATATTTTCCTTTCTTTCTTTCTTTCTTTCTTTCTTTCTTTCTTTCTTTCTTTCTTTCTTTCTTTCTTTCTTTCTTTCTTTCTTTCTTTCTTTCTTTCTTTCTTTCTTTCTTTCTTTCTTTCTTTCTTTCTTTCTTTCTTTCTTTCTTTCTTTCTTTCTTTTTCGTCTCACGTGACAGACTGAGAAGGCAGAATGAAAGCTTGCAAGTTTCGTCGTGCTGAAAGCGCCGACCTTTGCGCCAACCTTAATTTGACGCGTGACAGGCGCACTAAGGCGCACTTACAACTTGAATGGTGATTGCGGCAGAGGATGACTGGCTGGTCGTTTGCCCGATTTAAAGCTGTGTTTCTCGAAAGCTGTCGTCACCTGACGTCTTGAGCCGTTGGTTCAGTGCGGAGCCACGTTTAGTTATTTCACTTGCTCGGCAGGGAAGCAAGTAATGCGAGTCAGGGGTTGTACTTATTGATTCAAACTCACAGAGAACCAGATAATGCATGAAAATTGTCTTATATATTGGCTCAGTGTAGAGGATAGTGACATACACATTTGTTGAAATATAGGACTAAAGCGAAATGGCCGAATAACATTTCCACGTTGTTAAATTCCACTATTTCTTTACAAAGTTTGAATGGTAAATTCGACTGATCATATGAGGAAGGTTAGTGACACTGCAGAAAACTAATATCTACAGTGGAACGTGACATGTCCGAGGTTCTGCATGTAATAGTCTCAAGATATTAGTCAATATTTATTTCGACGTGCATGGAACACAGCAGTGATGCCTAACCTCGCAAGAAATTTTTGTATGCTCACTTCTTTTAACGAGATAGCGTTAAAGAGCTCGCTTCGCAGAAAATTCCAGTGTCGGCGTCGTTTGTTGAGCGAAAAATCAGCGTTGTCCGTGACCGAAAAATGGAGAAAGATGCAAATAAATTAAACAGTAAGAAACTTCTGTTCGAGTGAGAATCGAAGCCAGGCCTGCTGCGTAGCACGCAGGTGTTCTACCACAGAGCCACGCCATTGCTTGAAACTGCTTCGCAAAAGAACGCTATATGAATGTCATGTAATGGGAGGAGCCTTCTTAGGATGTAATATTGCGCGGCAGAAGCGTGGAATCGCTCCAGGCTTCAAAACATGGGAACTGCGCAAAGAGCGGGTGTTTCAAAGGCCCACCCATTACACAGCGCTCAGACATATTTATTCATCACCATCAGCAAAAGCATAAACAAAGTGAGCAGCTACGTAGGTTCGCTTTTTGCCTTACGGGCGCGTAGTGGGCCCTTCGCTGATTCGCAAAAGGAAGAATTACGGCGTAGTGGGCACTGCGCAACTGTACTGCAGTAGGCATTCTAGAATAGTTTGAAACGGCCGATGTTACGCGCACAGACGTTCGTTTCCTTGCGGCACTGTTGAGACATCCACTGAGAATCGAAGCCAGTCGATGCGAACGGGTCCCGATTATGATATCGCGTTCTTTCTCCTGATGGCGAGGCTCAATTCCTTAATCCCCTTCGTCAGCGTAGCAAACCGTACGCGCGTCTGGTTGATCTTCCTGCCTTTCCCCCACCTCCTCCTCCTCTCTTCAGACTGTCAACGGAGGCTTCTATAAAAGCTTCGGCTATAAAATAGTTTCCTCAATTTCTATCTCACTCCCGTGGCACTCGCGTTGAATGGTTACACAAACTGTCACTGACTTTAATGGAAAGCATCTGTTCAGACAGAAGAGCTAACCTGCGCTGGTGAAGACGTTTACGGAAAGGAACGGACGGTTCTAAAAAGGCCCATAGATATCGGAAATGGAACGCTTCACTAGCAGAGCCTATCTCAAGTCATGTAAACGGCAGTACGCACGCTACCTTCCTTTAGCTGAGGTGTACGTTTCCGCTGCTTTTTCTCGTCTTTTTGACAGTAGACTTCTGACAAATCTATCACGAGATACGCAGCACATCTTTTTTTATTGTATGTCAGCAATACTTAAAGAATTATGACAAAAAAAGACTATTGTGCACTTATTTTTCTTTTTGTCATCGAAAGCTTTTCCTGTTCTAGAGGAGAAAAAAAAAAAACTCATCACGCGGGAACTCGCACTGATCACGTCCTTCCCTTTCGATGTCAGTCGGCAAAAATGAAGGGTGAAGGTTATGAGGCGTTGTTGCCGTCTTTCCTGCCTTAGCTCCTAAATGTCTGGAGACACTACCAAACAACTACCTTAAGATTTAGCGCTAGCACAAACACACCAAACGAAGAGCTCGCGCCCACGCACTCATTTACGCACACACATACATACACATACGCACATACACACATGCGCACACACTTGCATGTGCAATTTTGAACATACTTACACGTACGCATACAAAAAAGAAACAGTAATGCATCTAAAAAGAAATTGTTCCAGGATGGCACGCTTCATTTGTACGAAGTCGCTCAAACTTGTCTCCCTTACCTACATCTCGTCGCGCTTTATCGAGTTACCCACTTTCTGCACTCTCGAATTTTATGTTCTTTCGTTATTGTTCATCTTAGTTCGTCGCTCATTCTGTTGGCTTCATTTTGCCGGGCCGCTCGCGTGAGGAGCTGCTGCGTCAAAACGCGCAACCGCCCTGCCACGCGCCTGACTCAATTTCGCCCGCTGTGCGTGCGCCGCGCCGAGTGACACGTCAGTGCTGGAGGGAGACGCGTAAGAAAGACGACGACGACAAAGATGGCGGCTGCTATGTATGGCTCGTCGCCCCGTCTGTATTGCAGCGTGGCTGCAAGCACTGAATATACTAGAAGTCTCGCTGGGCGTGCAGGCGAAAGAGAAGGAAAAGCAAGTGCAAAGACGATGGCATCTGTGAAAGGAGACGACGCCGTCGGAGGTGACAAAAGCGTGTGTGTATTTAATATGCATGCGAGAAGAAAGAACCGGAGAGATGTCAGGTATGATTTCTATTTTCCTGATGCAACGGATTCCTTCGTAGGTCGCAGTTGCTTCTGTATGGAAACCTCACTTTTGTTGCTTGCAGCCTTTCGTATGTATTTAATGCAGGCGTGGTAAACGCTTGTGATGAATATTCACCAAGGTCTAGGCCGCAAACGTCATAGAGTTGGTGAGAACCGGAGGAGCTCAGGCGGGTGGTCTTTTGATTGGTTGCTGAGGATAAGGACAAGATATAAAGAGGCCAGAGAAGTATAAAAAGTCGGTGTGTTACTTTTGTTGTCTAGGCCAGTTAGGAATGCAGCTTTGCGAGACCGGTAATAGTCAGTACTTGTTTGTGTAGCGCCCAGGGGGCCCCCGCCATAGAAACTGCGGCAGAGAACTAATGCTTCAAATAGTTGTTTTTGTTATTCATTTAATACCAAGTTCACTAACTACAAGAGGTAGAGCTGCTTTCGATACGCCGACAGGAATATTTGTGTGAATACGCAACTACTAGCAGCAAGAATACAATGAAAGCATGAGTCGCTTCCGAAATGAACCACACTGCAGCCACAAGTTTGCGGGACTACTGCCGTATGTAAATACAATACATATTCAATAAATATTCAATAGAGAAGGCAGTAACGTTATTGGCGTTGACATAATCCATCACTTAGCCCTCACTGACTTAACTTACAAGAGAGAGAAAGAGAAAGAAAAAAGAGAGGATAGAGAGAGAAATCAAATAAAGAACTCAGGAAAAAAGGAAAGTGTCGCGTTGAGTACCGTACGCTGGGAGGGGGAAACAAGGAAATAGAAAATACAGTGGGTGGACCGCAGTGAATGTATGCACGTTGACAGAAACGGAAAATGTATGTTGCGCAAGAATATCGCTCATGACACGCTTGACACAAGGTGCGAGTCTGGCCAGCTGGCAATCGATTACGATGCGCACAGCGTTACGCCCAGAAGAGGGCAATAAACGGCGGCGAAGACTCGCCTTCTTCTACATTCTTAGTTCGCTGCGCTCTGCACTTCATAACCCGCTAGACGTTGCAGCCGTACATCCTATGTTCAGTGGGTTAGGTTGCGATGGATTCTTCGATATACGAGCCCCAGTAACACTGCAGGATAGAAGTGTACCAGTAAGATAGACACTTATACGAATCCTCCCCGGCTTTTTCCGCTTTACTTCAGGTTCGTCCGCGCGTCCTTCCCGCGGGAACGCGCAAACCGTTGATTCCAAATTAGGCCGCGCATCGCGAGCTCGCTGTGTTCGGGCTAATTCCCATTGCCGGTACTCGCCATTGTTTCCGACCTGGCACTCGCTAACTCGATTTTCGCAATGGCGTACCGACTGACGGCCGACGATGCGAAGATGGGTCCGACCGCGAACGCGTTCGCCCGCTAACATCAGATGGATGCTTCCACTCACAGCCGGCACTGGCTGACGACCCCGGACGTTAATTTGGGCAAACAGAGAGCATCGCACACAAAAGACACGCTCCCAACACGTAGGGAACAAGGAGAGACAGTAAAGGCAACAAGGCGCCACATCTTTGTTTGCCGCCTCGCTTAAGCCACCACCCCCACGTCTTGGGGGGGGGGGGGGGGGCATAATCTCTACGCCGGGCCGGTGACGAATGGGCTGCCGCGCGAAAACTTTAATCAATGCGCTCGATGAAAGTCATCGAGGTAATCGATGGAGCCAGCGAGGCGACGCTTCCCTCCTGGGCCAGCCAGGGTCTGGTGGTGTACACACACGCACTGCATATGCCTCGCCGCTGCGCTTACGCGCTGTGGCTTTTGAGGTCAGACGAGTTATCGATCAGCACGAGCGGACCGCCTGGGAGCTCCTTCCTGCACATGCCACGCTGGTGTGCAACCCCCGCTCATCCCCCACGGCGTTGTTTGCGCTAACGAGCTTGTTGTCCATTACTGCCACAGGATTACGAGGGAAGTGGGGCAGATTAGTTTCGGTCGCGCTTTATGTTTGTCGATTCTCCGGGGACATGTCAGTGGTCTCCGCTCAAGATTAAGCATGGCTTTTGAGCGAACAAACTCTGGAGTCACACATGGAGTTTACATGAAATCCAAGTTGTCGAAAATGGAAAAGCGCATTTGAGAAAGGACGGAGAGCACAGCAGGCTGCGTGTGTACTTTGGAAACCACAGAACGTATCGAGTGATGTTTGCTGTGCAGCATTCGATCAGCTAATGAGGCTCTTAGTGTTTTGAAATCAACCTACTTTCGGAGTTGGTTACGATGTCCTATATAGGTGCCCTTTGAGCACCGTTTGTCTAGAACAAACGGATATCTCTACTAATGTAATCCGTCCGTTGTTTGATGTACCACTTCGACGGAATTCCTTCGGCATCAAAGAGATCAAACTTTCTCTTTTTTTTTTCCGCAGTGCATTCACTCACGAAGAGTCGTGTTGCAATACTCGTAATGTGCGGTCGGCTTAGTCGCGGAAGCCTATTCCCCGTGTCGGTTGGCGCACAGAACAAAGGCCCCTGCGCACCGAACGTTTGCGCACTTTTGCGCTCCCATCTCCCTTGTGAGTGTGCAAGGCGGCTTGTAACTGCTCACTCACTGTCTACGGTATTGATGACATTTTGTCGCTTCTATCCGCGAATGAGCACACAAGTGTCGCAGTTTTGTAACTGTGTCACTTATACGCTATCTAGTTGCCCGTGCCGCTTACTTCATAAAGAATTTAATGCAGATAATGTTGAACGTTGAGGATAAAGGTACTTCATTAAGCATCAGATAATCAGACCACAAAAGGAAACTTATGCATTCGCCTAAGACGACTTGAAGGCGCAAGTCATCTTCTTTTTCTTCTCAGTCGATGCATTGATCTTCCTCGTCCGCCCTCCTAAAACTTCCTGCACCTCACCTGGTTTTGCACTGCCTTCGTGATCGGCTTACCTTCGACGAAGCGACGACGTCGTGTGATGACGTAATCTTGTGACTTCACTTTATGTGAGTCATAGTGACGTCACAAAATTTCGCGATCTGTCACATCTTGATGACGTCATACGGTGACGTCATCGCGTGATGATGATTTTTGCATCACTCGTGTCGACGCCACCGACGCCGACGGTCAATTTTCGCATTCGATGGCTCTCACTTACTATAATCTTCTGTGAAAGGCGACGCAGTCTGGCTGGTTCGTTTCAGAAAGTTCCCCTTCACTAGTCTTTTGGAGGCCGTCAGTGTTCTTAACGCGTGCAAGAACGAATTGAAAGAAGGAAGAAAGGCAGCTTGCCTTCCTTCCTTGGGGATCGTTACCATATCTCTATTTTTAAAAAAATGGGCCGTTCCTGCAGGATAATGTCTAGCAGCAATGAAAGCTTTGGTTTACCGGTAACTTTGGTAAATCCGGTAACTAAAATGACAGGTTATGTCTCGTGAAAGGTAACGTCTGCTAAAGTAAAGAAAGAAAAGCCGAATTCTTTTGACGTAAGGTGCTGGCGGAGAGTTCTGAGAATACCGCGTGCTATCCCAGTAATAAGAATGATCATTTCTGAGTGTTCTTATCAAATCAAAAATAATGAAACTAAAGCTTTCTTAGTGTGGTCACAGTATTACGCGAACTATGGCTTCAGTGAAACCAAAATTGACGAATTTTGATGCGAGGTTTTAAACGGCACAACACTAGCTGGATCACCTCATCAGGATCACCGCATCAACACTTATCTGTGTTACTATGTTCCAGACATGGTTAACATTGGTGGTAAGTATTATTTAACGTTACCCGAAGAGTGCCGCTGCAATTTATACTTCCATATATGAAATGTTATCGGATTCGAGATGACGCTAGTCGACGCGTTTGGGCGACTAATCACGTGTTTGAAAGTCAGTAGACTATTCTACGGCGTGGAGGTGTGTATCTCTCCTGATTGGTTCAGCCAGGCATAGGTTCCACTTTAGAATCGCATCCCTTCGAATCAGTGGCGTAGACAGGGGCCGGAGTGGGGAGGGGGGGTTCAACTGCCCCCCCCCCCCCCAAAAAAAAAGAAATGTCGAGTTTGTGTGTATGTGTACGCGAGCACATACAAACGCACGGACTAAAAAAATTTCTGGCTACGCGACTGTTTCGCATTAACTACCGGAGCTCGTCGAACATCGAACATGTGCAAACTGGGGTTTCAAGACTGCCGTCTCTTATTTTTACCAAGCCATGCGTCCCGCTTAAGCGTTAATTACTGAAACAAAGACTCCGGTTTCAGTACCGGCGTAACAGTTTGTCTGCGCTTGTTGTCTTTTCTCTCTTCAGAGCTTACTTCGGCGTGGCTTTCTTGTACGTTCACGTCGGGAGTATTTTCTCTTGTTAATCGCCGCTGTACACAGCTGCGTCGCGTCGTCCCTAATTTCTCGGTTTCCTTATTATTCGGTCCCGCGTTTCTCCGGCTAATTATTCTCGGCTCATTAAATACCAAATTAATGATTTTCGTCTATCTCGGGATGGCGAGCTTTTTAGAAGCCGACAGCGAGATTAAAACGATCGCCAACTTTTTCACGGACAACGGGACACGAAAAATCTTGCTTCCACGTATCATCTAAGAAGCTTCTTCCAATGAACTCTTTTGAAAGCTCCTGCAGGGGACAGAGTTGAGAAAATTGCTGCCCTGATTGGGAAAGAAAAGGAAAAAAAGAACAGGCAGACTGGGTGGAACAATAGAGGTAATGCCATTAGTGGGGCGCTAGCTTTCTGCTTCGTTCTCACTCTCTCATCGGCTGCTTTGAAAAGAAAGGGAAAGCAAAGTATACTAAAACGTTTCGTAATTCATTTATAACGTGGTCGCAAAATGCGAACAAAAAAGGCAACAGCAAACGAGTGGCGTGTAGGAATTAGCCGATCTAGTTGCTTGATAATCTGCTTCCCCTTTGTCCGTAAATGAGGGAAGACGGATGAGTTCCCGCGTCCCAGGATTCGAGAAGCCGCGTTCGCGGACTTCTTTTGTTTCGACGATTGTTTCTCCCGCGTGTTTTTTCGTCAGGACAGAACTCTACTTGCGGGGAGAACAAGAAAAAAATGCTTCTGAGGTACAATTGAAGAATCCTTGTCGTTTTCCGGCACCACTCACTGCTTTTCAGGAGCCTTATTAGGATGGTACCACTTCCGAAGCCAGTAAGTGCGTTTAGAGAAGTGAAAAATTAGCGTTCTCCAGATGTTAGTGTGCGTGATTAGGATTTTTAAAATTCTATTTGAGCATACCAGTCTACTCAAAGTGATCAAGAGCCTTGTCATTTTCTTGAGATATTGGCTTTGATTTTTTTTTTTCGAAGTAGTACATGGCACAGAGAAAGAACATATGTAGCAAGTTTCATTATCATTAGTTTAACTTGCCTGCGGCGATAAATTCCTGAAATACAGGTATTTTGTGCAGTTTGCCATGTTCGAGATTTTTTCGCCCTCAAAAGTCCTTCGACAGCCAAGTAAAATGCGCATAAGATTGTATTCGACTTGTTTCTTGATGGGAATAAATATTGTCACCAAGAAGTGCGCCTGTTTTTCGCTAGGTGCTCTCAAAGCTCAGAAATTGCGAAATTGTCCGAAAAGTGTTCCTTTTTTTTGCGGCCAGGATTTGTATTTTTTTAGGCGAGCAAAATTTTTTTCGCGGAACTAACTTGAAAGTCATTGTTCTGGGTCTAAAAACTGCGCCTAAAGCAAATGTCATCCAAACCAGAAATGGTGACCGGGACCCCGTGTTCGTATTTATCTGGACGCCACCTTCTTCCTGTTTTGAGCCTGGCCAGTAGCTGCGGAATAAACGTGTTTGATGACGTTGTCTGGTCCGGTCGTCCTTCGTCTTCCAGAGTGATAGAGGTGATATACGTGATACCCTTATACCGGTGTAACGCGGTCAGTTTTTATCGCGATTAGGGCTGATCCGGATCGAATTTTTTTATCGCGATCAACGATCGTCGCTGCAACACGGTCCACCCATATCCAGATAGAGTTTGGCGCAGACGCCAGTCAAATCGCGATCTGACAGGCAGATCGCGATATTCTTGATTCCGATCGACCCTGATCGCGATTGAAAGTGACGGTGTAGGAGCACCTGTTCCGAATGAAGCCTAATCCGGGTCGGCTCTGATCACGATTGAAAGTGATCGTGCGGCAGCACCTGTTCCGGATCAAGCCTAATCCGTGTCGGCTCTGATCGCGATCGAAATTGCCCGTGTGACACCGGTATAAGAAGATTCTCATTCATTTCTTTAATTAAAGTGTGTTTACACTGACACACACACAAAATGAGAGAGAGAGGAATGAAACACTGCGGAAGTGAGATGGCAGCGCGTACTCCGTCTATGTCGTCCTCCGCTATCAAACGCCTCTCGACCGTAGGATGCATTAAGGAAAGCCTGCTTTTCAGTCAAGACTGCAGCACTACCCGAAACGGGGATCCGATATACAAGCACCTCCGCGTGAATCTTTTGATCGGGTCACGCCCGGCCTGTAAATCTTGGCTGAGGGCCATTGTATGGAACCACTTAATCAACTCACTCCACGTGCGGCTTCGAAATATGATAAGAGCGGTCGTTACAATGTATACCCCTGCTAAGATAAGAATAACGAGAATTCATTGTTTTTATTCATGACTTACAGGCACCGTTATTTTTCCTCGGAAGCGTCGCTGAGGACACAGGTGACTGATTTACCTTCACAGGAGCGACATGGCTAGTAGTTAGAAAGCCGACTGGTTTAAGTAGCTAATTATCTGTTTCTGCATATTTTCAAAAACGGCGCTCCTTCGACCATGGTCATGCGCATTGTGGGGGCAGGAACCAGCGATTTCATCGGAGTAGCAGGGGGGGGGGGGCGAAGGTTGGAGTTTCGACCCCCCCCCCCCCTTGAAATCTTGAAATTTTGCGTGTGTATATATACACGCAGTCATACAAACACACGCACGAACACTCATAAAGGGTGGTGGAACGCCCCCCTCCCCAGTAAGATTTCTGGCTACGCCCCTGGACGATTTCATTCTTCAAGGCACCCTGCGTTATTGCTGTGCCTCAGTGTAACAGGTTTATATCGTCGTGGCGCACATTTTCAAATACTTCAAGTAAACAATTTTCTAAGTATTCCTACCTTTTTTCGCTCTTTACTCGCTGCTGGGTAGCGAACCAGACGTGCGTCTGCCTAATGCCCCTGCCTTTCCTCTCTTATTAAGTGTGGAGCACTTTAGGGACCAGGGCTGTCATACGCAGTTGTATGCTGTCATCGCTTGGCGTAACGCAGGAAAAAACCACGTATAGCATAGCCAACCGTAGCATATTTTGAGCGCGCGCTCGCGCCAAGGAGCAGTCTCCTTCCTCTTGTTCTTTGAGCGCCTTGAGGATCATATGAAGTGCGGAATAGAAAGAAAAATAGAAATAAATAGAAATAAAGAGAGAAAAGAAAGACAGAACAAACTGGAAAAGAGAAAAAGAAAGAAAGAGGGGAGGAACGAAAGAGAAAACCGAAGAGAAACAAAGAAGGCTGCCCATCTCCGCACTTCCTTCAGGCTTGACACCAATAGTAAGAAGCAGCCTTAATTTTTCTATGTCTCCCTCCAGCTCGAGCGTCGCTGGCTAACACTCTCAGGTTTTATGTGCAGTAATAACCAAGTGTAGGGTGGGACGACCGTCGGTCTAGCTCAATTGGTAGAGCGTCCGACGCGTTACCCGAAGGCTGTAGGTTCGGTCCCTAGCGGCGGCATGTCGTCTTTTCGTCCACCTTAATTTCTTTACATTTATATAGCAATTACTACACTGTAGTTAGACTACAAACAATGTCTTCTATTTTCTCTTTGGCTTCATCGACTGTTGGTTTCATTATGCTCACTATCTTACAAGCTATACGAAAGGCACAAGTACTGTTTTCAATGTAGGAGTTCCGCTAGCAGCTTCCTGCTGACAAAGCTACCGCGACCATATCACCGGGGATTGGCGTTCCCACCACCTTCGTCGACACAGCCTCGCGACCATAAGAAATAGGGGAAGGCAGTAGCGCTCGAACTACGCGGCCGGGCTATCCTTTCTGCATTAATTTACACAACAATGGTGGGTGCCATTCACCGGCATTGTCGGAGCGCCGGCAAATTCGCCTCCTAGAGTTGGCTCGAAAGACTTTCTGCATCGTCAACGAGTCCTCTGCGCGAAGAGGAAACGAGATTTGCTTTTCTCCGACGTGGAGGCGAGGGACAAAGAGCCTCTCGCTGAGAAAACAGTTCTCATTTTCCTCCCGGCTTGCTAAGTCAATTAAGACGACACCCTGTGCGCTGTAGATACTACGACTAGAATTCAGGCTGGCTCGTTTTCGAGTCAACCTAGGAGTCATTGTTTGATAGGCGTCTCATAGAAAGATACGTTGCAGTTGGTCCTCTTCCGTTCTTCAGCGCACACACTGAGACGTAATAGAACGGTGCAGTACTGTGGACACAGTGCTTATAAAGATGTTTACACAATTTACATGTTGATCGGGCTCCTCGAGTTCCGCAAGTTGTCTCGTTATTAGCTTGTACTCCCGACTGCAAAGTTATATGAGCTGTCTAAAGTCTTCAGTAAGTAGACATTTCTTTTCAAATTCTTGTCCTTGTATATCAACTTCTTCTCGCAAAAATAGTTCATTAGGGCACGACTGCATTAAAGCCCAATAGAAGTATGTATGGTGCATAGTAAACGTGCGTAGAATTTCTACAGACGGTCCGAATACATTTAAGGGTAACTTCTGGTGTCGACTCATCAGAAACAAAAACTGAGACAGCTGTTAGTACGTTGTAACAATTTACACAAAATAAAAAGAAAAAAAGGGTCTCAGATCACGTAAGAAATACTAATTGGCATTTCGCAGCCCCTACTCGTTCTTCGTTCAAGTGAGGCGGACAAAACGACGTTGATTATTTATACGTCAGTTTTCCCACAAGGAGCGCAAGAAGTGCGACTTGCGTTGTGGGAAGAAGCTTCACATTTAAATACTTCTGTTAACGCGCGTAGATAGCACGGGAACACGGGCGCTCATTTATAAGGGCCATTCTTAGAAATCATTCCCGCATCACACGCCGATTGCTGGTCGCTTATACTTTAGCCTATGAGTAGGGGTGTGCGAATATCAAATTTTTCGAATACGAATTGAATACGAATGTCCACCTTCGATTATCGAATCGAATATCGAATATCAAAGGAAAAATGCCTCCACAGTAACAATATTTTATTTAACATGTAGCTATTTGAAAAAAAAAAAAACATTAACAGCCTGACTGGCAACACATTGAACACAACATACACTGCTATCTCCAGAACACAATGTCCAGGCTAGCACAATGCACATCACAACACAAGCAAATATCACGGCACAATGAAAGTAATGAATACATGTTATCATGAAGAAATATGAGTCGCTCCACATGATCAGGCAGCAGGCGCTCCCTTGTAACAGAGACAACCCCCCCCCCCCCTGCCACTGAAAAGGCACGCTCGCTTGGAACAGAAGTGGTTGGTATAGGGAGTTACATGGGGCAAATCTTTGCCAGACTGGGGTATCTGAACAGTCCGCCACCAGTCACGTGGGTCACTGTCTTTCTTCAGAAGTGGTCCGGCATAGTGAACGAGTGGTAGTGCGGCACGTTGAAAATGTACGGTTACATGATCATAATATTCATGATCATCGAAAATGTACGGTTACATAGTATTGAAAATGTACGGTTACATGATCGCCAACAGCGCTGCACGTCGGAGATGCACCAGCAATAAATCATACGTATTGGGGCGCTCGTTGCAGGCAGATATTGTGCCTCCGTGTACTTGCGATGTTTATCGCTCCTCTCGGCAACGTTTTTAGCGATACGAACGCAGCAGAAATTTGGAAGACGAGTTATTTTATGCATGATAATCGAATCACATATTCGATGTTTCGAATATTCGAAGTTATCGAATATTCGGAACTTTTCGAATACACGATTTTCGAATCGAATACGAATATTTCGAATGTAATAATTGACGAATATTCGAAACTTTCGAATATTCGCACACCCCTACCTATGAGTCATGTGCATCGCAATGATGCTTAGAAAAGGCTACGGCTGATCCAGGTGAGTGGGCATTGTTGTGATGTCTCTGTAGAGGATATGAAACATAATGGTATAGCCTTTTCCGTAACGTCGACGATCTCTCGTTGGGCATCATAGAGTGTGTGTGTGGGGGGGGGCGAAGATGCTAATCACATAAAAGGGGGCGCGAACTCTGCCCCAAAATTTTACTCAGTCGGACCTATCACGTCATTGTTTAAAGAGAAAGGTTATGGGCACACAGGTTTTTGACGATAATGCCTGCCGAAGGCCTCCGATGTTGCATTCCAAGAAGGTGTAGCTGCTGCATAGCATCAAGCACTAAGACTGTGGTGGCAGCCTTAATAATCTACATTCTGTAATTTGCTACAAGCGCTTGGCAAATTTCAGAAAGTATGATAGCAGATTTCACAATGTATGCGGTTGCCGACGCTCCTGCATCCTTCACATGCAGGAGTTAGAGTATCGCCGGTGGTCTCGCTATTTCCATGCTCGCATACATGTCCGAAATGGCCGAGAGTTATGTGACATGCATGGCACATTTTTTAGGTAAGTTGCGTTAGAGATGTACTGTTGTATTCTTACGAAGAGGGCGCAGGCGCGAATGTTCTTCATAGTCGAGCGTGATACGAACGAGAAAAAGTGACAGAACCATTTTAGAACGCTTCACCACACGCGGTTATCTGAAGACGCACAACTTAGCCGTCTGTGTTCCAGTGATCTAGTCGACTTCCTCACCACGATAGTGTTGCTGCGAGGCTGCGCGTGCCGGAGGAACAGGCATCAATCACGAAGCAGTCTATTCCACGTTCAGTTTATACATAGAAAAGGTTCATACTTGGAAGCTATAGACTTGCAAGTCCTGTTCTGTGGAAAGCGGCAAGGTTAGTCGAAAAAAAAAAGAAAGAAACGTTTAGTCTGCCACCTTTACCTCATGAAAAGATAATGGGAGACAGAAAGTAAAGAACAATAAGGAGATAACGAGAGAGGGACGAGGTTAAAAAAACGTGAATACACACAGGCATATACGCTTAAAAACACGGAAGTGTCATAGTTATTCAAAGAGGCCAGATGATAGCAGAAACTGCGGTAGCGGAACTTCTCTGCATGCTTCCGGACTGCACTGTACTCACTTCTCTCTTCCTTCACTGTGTGCAAAGCCCGCGTGTTTCAGTGTGCATTGCCCACACTCTGGCCATTCTCGTCTACGGGAGCCAGGGCCGAGGCCTTACGCCGGCCACAGAAGCAGCAGAGCCAGGTCATATTTGTCGAAAGCATGTTTGCGTAGATTCCCTAGCTGAGAGAGACTGAGGAACACAGAAGGTGGAAGAAGGGAGGGTGGGGGTAGGGGAGAAAGGGGGGGGGGGGGGGGCAAGAGAGAGCCCTGTGGTTACCGCCCTGTGCTCCCTTGGAAAAGCGATTCTGCAAGGTCTACAAATTGAATAAGCGAGCCCCTGGTCTCGCTTGCGGCTCGCTGGTCGTGCAGTGAGTGGAAAGGAACAAAGATGGGGAGCGAAGGGGAAGGGGCAATGAATGGCGCCTAGCTGGTCTGAGCCCGGAACACGATAAAAGGGCCGCATCCCCCCCCCCCCCTGCAGTTTGTTTCACTTATCTGGCAGCTTCCTCGTCGTCTCGTTTTCAGCGCGGCTCTGCTTTTGTTTTAACCGGTATACGTACCTTCTACGTTTACGTTTCGCTTCGGTCATCTTCCGCTATTCTTTCTGAGCGGAGTGCGGTGACAAGCGTGATGGCGTTCCCGTTGTCTTCGTCACAATCGCGCTTTTGGTACGAGCCACAGGCGACAACTAATAGACAAAGATAGCGACGCCTTTGTTTGCAGGCACCTCAGCTTAAAGAGGTACTGACACCAATATTCGAAGCTGAGTTCGCTTTACCTTGCCATACGAATGTCCTGCATACAGAAACGGCTCTGAACAAGTGTGAGGCTCAGTAAATTCTGACAAGATATTTTATTTCGAAATTAAAGTGGTCCGGACTTGGAAGCTTTACTATGGGCGGTCCAGCGGGCCCGCAATGTGGCCCGCAACGGGGCGGAGAGGTTAGGCCTATCTGTCCCGACGTGGGAGCAGCCCACTACGTGCAAGTTCGCGCCCGGAGGACCTCGATAAAGTTTTTCGATTCCATTCCATTAAAGTAAATTTTCGCGTGGCCAACCTACTGACATCAACACTAGCGTGACGTCAGGCTACAGTGTCAAATCTGGTGACTTCACGCGCCAGTAATGGCTATAGTGGGGATGACGTCAGGTACCAAAACATGCAAAATGGCCGCGCGTGTGTCACCAATGGATTCCTTGTAGCGCACATGAAAGACAGGACAAGAATATAGGCACACATAGACACACAGGGCGCTATGGAGCCACGCAACGGAGCGGCCCTGGAGACATCACGATATCTTGTGCGAGCACGTGATGAGAAGCCCATACCGTGGCGTGACGTCAGGGTACAGTAGGAACCGAAACTAGCTTTTTAAAACGTGATGCAATTAATTTTCGAGGACGCACGCATGCTTACCAGCACATTTTCTTGACTCTTGAGGGTTTGACTTTCATTTGACGCAAGAAAACAACTGAAAAAATTTGGCAGATCCCACGTACCGTGGGTGTCGATGTTATGCGAAGCATGCGCGGCATAGTGACTGTGGCGCAATTTTTCACATTGATTGAAACGTTAAGGAATGACGCTAGAGAAATGCGGAAGTGATAACGCACACTCATACGCTGATGAGTCACATATGCATTGTATAACCAGTTATTTGCAGTTGCGTAACGATGCCAACAGCAACACGGGTATTACCATCACCAGACGCGGTAAGCTGATATGTAGTGCTTATATTCTTCAATACTGGATAGCGCGAATCCGAACAGCACAATGACGAAACACAAACGCACAGGACAGGCGTTACTCGCAAGTAAGCTTCATTCAGAAAAGTTCCCCTAGATATACACACAGCCATGTGGCACACGCAGGCGCACTGAACGTACAGTACGTTACAGTCACAGTTGCACTTGGGTTACAGTACTTATGCTTATACTTATCTGTTATGACGGGAACGCACGCACGTTTCACTAACCCGTGTGTATGTGTAGAAGGGGTTCTTGATAGTTTTTGAACAAGTTCATCATCACCGTGATCAGTGAGCACCAGCAGCTCGACCGGACTTGTTAATAGGATCCGGTCGTGATCGCAGCTACGAGAGGTGTAAGTGTAGTGAAGTGCGAGGTATAGCACAGCTGGTGGAAATCCTGGATGCCTCTTACGATGAAATTATCTATGACGCCTCCTGTCCTGCACGTGGCAGCGAGGTCTTTTGATGCCCTGTCCGCATTCAAGCCGTCTTTCACGCAGTGTAAAGACTAGTCGTTGTTGGGTCTTGATAAATCAGTGTTGAAGTCACCGATAATGATGAGCGGCCTGGTTCTCTCGGCAGACTTATTGTAGGAAGCATTGACCTCGGTTTTTGCGTAATCGACGTGGTCCACGTTGCGGACCACGCGAACGAGTGCATGGTAGTTGAGCGTCTTCCAGGGGTGTTCTGTTTTCAGCTTCCTCACTTTCCTTGTGTCCGCCACGGTGGCGTAGCGGTTACGGTGCTCGGCTGCTGACCCAAAGGTCGCGGCTTCGCTCCCGGCCGCGGCGGTCGCATTTCGATGGATGCAAAATGCTAGATGCCCGTGTACTGTGCGATCTCGGTGCTCGTTAAAGAATACCAGATGGTGAAAATTAAAGCCCCGACAATTATTATTATTATTATCACTTTCCTTGCGTGTCAATGTGTGTGTTCGCGTTTACTGTGTTGGTTGAGATTTTGTATCACCTGTGGCACATACCCGCATAACATAATCTCTGGTATGCGGGTATGTGCCACACGTGACTGAGAGAAAGGGTTTCAGGACGTACGCGACAGGCATTTTGCGTTATTCATGTCATGACCAGTGAATCGTGTTCACCATACATTGATCCCCTTCTATGCCAATTTTAATACATTGGAAGTTTTGGAGACGACCATGAGATCGCCCAGACGTAGGCGGCTAGATAGATAGATAGATAGATAGATAGATAGATAGATAGATAGATAGATAGATAGATAGATAGATAGATAGATAGATAGATAGATAGATAGATAGATAGATAGATAGATAGATAGATAGATAGATAGATAGATAGATAGATAGATAGATAGATAGATAGATAGATAGATAGATAGATAGATAGATAGATAGATAGATAGATAGATAGATAGATAGATAGATAGATAGATAGATAGATAGATAGATAGATAGATAGATAGATAGATAGATAGATAGATAGATAGATAGATAGATAGATAGATAGAAACGCCCGAAGTGCTTGAGGTTCGCTAAGAAATGCTTCGCATTTAAAAGTTCTTGTCAGTACCGCTTTAATATATTCAGGGCAACTATGACGGCCCACGATTAAGCGCCGGAGCTAACGCGCGTTCTATGGAAAACATGTGGGGCGATCGTGACTTCATATCTGTGCGTGTTTGTGTGTGCTGAATCTTTTGACCTAAATGTTGATAGACTCTGGAGACATTTAAAGACCGCGGCAGCGAAAAAACGCAGTAACTCTACACTAGCGTGACGTTATGCCAATAATTTTGCTGAATCACATAGGAGGTTGTAACGGAAGCGATTTGCTGCCTGATGAGTAGGGCTCCGTGTTTCAAGATGTCAACTCGCGCTCTCGGGGGCCCTACATACTTTGACGTCTTTCGCTTCGTGCGCGACAAGCCCTTTGTTAGATGTGCGATAGGTACGGTCTACGAGATACTGTTGACGTGGGATAAAGTTTATATCGAGTAAACTGGCTGATGTATCAATGACTACTTAGAGCATGCCCTTTCGATAAAGAACGGAAGAGAGTCATATTGGCCGTTAAAATCGGAGTTTATCGGACAAATCCGAATTGTCAAAAATTTTGCCGGCGAATGTTTATGGGATGTTTCCGGATTTACCCGAAAACATGGAGCCCTACTGGTAAGTTTCTAGCTTGACTGTTGTGCTAAAGAACCGGAACAAAAGAAAAAGCACATCCAAGTCGTTTTCCTTATTTATTTGTTTCCCTGTCCTTCCGTATTTCTCTCGCTCCTCATCGTAATCTGCGTTCGTGTTTGCGCACGCTCTTTCAAAGAGAAAACGCGAATGAATCAAGGGCTCGTTTTCTTTGTTAGACTCAACCTAACGAAGCAAACAAGCAATGAAGGGTTGTTATTCGTAGTCTTCTAACTGCAGTGTAGTAATTCTGATATAAATGTGAAGAAATTAAAGTGGACGAAAAGACAACTGGCCACCGGTCGTAACCGAACCTACAACCTTCGGATAACGCGTCCGATTCTTTACCAACTGAACTACGGCGGTGGTCGTCCTCGTGTCCACTTTATTGGGCATTCTTGTACATCTAAAGTTGGGAGTGTTTAGCGTGGCAGGGTCGTGGAAGGGTCAGCGAAGTATGATGTATACGCCCTCCTTAATATTTTTACTAGCGAACAATACCATTTCAATATGAGACATCCCGGTTGGGTTTGGGCAATTATTAGCAACGCCGGCGGCAGCACCTTAGTCGCTGTTGCGTCTTGCTTTTGAGCCTAAGGTCGCGGGTTCAATTCCAGCATTGGCAGTGGTTAACATCCGCTGCCTTAGACTGCATACGGCGTCTCAGGATTCGATAGTCGTTTTGGCCGGTAATGTATAATGATGGGCATCAGTTTCACACCATCACCAATCGTGACGCATTATTGCGCACTGTTGTGACGCATGTATTGTCGTAAAACGAAGTGTAGGTTGAGTAACTATTGGTAACTATTGAAATTAAACACCCGGGAAGAAGGAAGGCTTTTGACCTATCGAAGTGCCGCGAAACATGTTCAGTATAACGCTCAATAAAGCATGTGATACTGCGAAAATGTGTTCCAGCTTCTTCACACACTCAGCAGTTGAACTTCTGCAGATTGCTATTGGCGTCTTTCGGTGCACTGGAGTAGAGTCGAAATACCGACGTCCGGAAACCGTGAGATTAGGAGAAACACGCTTAGAAACGAACACTGAAACGGGCACTACTCTCTTAAATGATGAAACTCATTTTCGCTAAGGGTAGTGCCATTTCTAGGATACACTTCTGTATATTTCCTTATTCTGCTTGACCCGCCAGTTTCACGCTTGCGCATTGCAAATGAACCCCCGTGTTTACGTTCCCAAAACAAATAAGAAAACAGGAAAATATCTTCGTGGCTACTCCACAGACATTCAAATAGGCTGTTCCAGCGTGCAAATATTTACGGAGTTCTTGATCTACGACGCTGCCCACAAACATCTTGCCATCCATGGGCATTCTCAATGAACTCTCAGTTCCTTTCAGTTTTTTTCATTTCGGCGCAAAAGGCTTTCTTCTTTTTCTGGCTTCACGAACTTTCCACTTGCCCCAACGCTCAACGTATTTCCGCTACCTGTTCAAGAAATAGCTCTATCATCCGCAGTTTCTAATACTCAGAGAGCCATACCGCACTCGCCTTCGTTTTCCACCACTCTGCATCCGAGTGGAAACGGTATGCGAGAATTCCGCGGCGCCGCTCCATACGCTTAAGTGCACGCGTTTTCCCGAGTCCCTTTTCAATATTCTTTAGAGGCACTTCAAAGGCGCGTTGGTGCGTTGCTCATTTCCATGAACAAGGCCCCCGCTGACGCTTTCTTCTCTACTCTTTTTTTCTTCACTCGAACGTCTTTCATCTCGGCTGTATTGCACACCGACGATGAAAGGAAGGACGCAGCGAAGCGGTCGTGCCGCTAGGGTATCGGGATCAGCTACGCACCAATAGTCTCGAGATACTTATTAAATCACTGTATTACGCCAGGGACTGCCTTCGCCCTTTCATTCAGTAAGGTTAGAGGATCCTTTGGGGATTAAAGTGCACTTGTGGAGGGTAGTGGACTGAGCTTGGGCGTCGGTAACAAAGCATTACAATGACGCACTTACTTGCCACTTATATTTGACCCGAAAGTATTTTATCCTGGGCTCTGCCAAGAATTTACCTGCGTCATTTCCGTCACGGAAATGGCGTCAGTAAAAGAGCATGCTAGTTTTCTAGAATTCATGCGAGATGTCTTTTAACGCTATCCCGGGCTGTTGATTCACCTTCGCTTTAACTTCCAGTCTCTTAGTTCACTTCTGGTTCGATTAAAACCAACGCGGCGACTACTCTTAGGAGAACACGTTTCACTTTCGTCACGGTTATGACCAATTCAAACGAAAGGGTTGCTTTTGCCGCTGAGGTCTATATACAGTACAGCCACCTAAATTAGAAGATGTCGTTACACGTGATATATTTTCTTCTTGTGTTATCGTTTTCGTATCATTTTTTCTGTGATTAAGTAATCTTGCTCCCGGAGATCTCAGAAGTGAGATTCCACAGGCACGAGCTTGACTGACTCAGCGGCCTTCGTTGCCGATGATGCCGATATAACCCCGCAGCCAGTAAAATTTGATTAAGTGCCAGTTTTCTACAGCGCAGTGGCGAAATTCTGTTTACGGATACCAGCTGTTCGTGAGGGTTATGGAGCAAGCGATTAAGTTCAGCGTTTGGAATACATATGGGTCATCTGTGACTTTCATCTTGGAACAGTGCAGAAAAATTTTCGAGATTTTTCCGCAACATCTGACTCTATTCTTTTTATTACTATACTGTCACAAATTAGCGGGTTATAAAGCGCGCGCGAGGCCGCTTTCAAACTGCTACGAGACAGAACGGCGCGAACCGCTCGCCAAGAAGCGCGAAAAGACGAAAAAAACAAGCATCAAAAGACGCCGGCGCGCCGCATCCTCCTCACCCAATCGAGCCAGGCGCAGACGACGCGATCAAACGCCCGGCAAATCCTGGATGTTTCTAGAAGGAGGGGGGGGGGGACGCATCCGCGAGCGATGCCGCCGCGATTCGAACCTACGAGAAAGCTCTCGCCCCTTCTGTAGCCTCGGCTGTACTGCACGCGGAAGAACTCTCCCGACGCTTCTAGAAACCAGGGAAGAAGGGATAAAAGCGTGCAAACGACGACAGTCGAGTAGTGCAGGCAGAGTGCAGTCAGTGCGAGAGTCGAGACAGGAGTCGAGAAGTCAGTGAGTGAAGGAGTGGCCCGGTGATGGTGAAGTTATGCGAAGTGTGGCTCCGTTAGCCAAAGAAGACGTGTTTATGATGGTGTGCGGTCAGTCGAGCGTCGATTTGGAAGAATCCGATGACGACACCGTGTGAGCCGTGACAAGACACGACGACGGTTGAGCTACGACGATCAACGCTGGAGCTGGCGTGAGTGTTTCCTAGAAGAGAAGCATTCGATTACCGTCCAAGTGTTGCGGACTGGATACGCCATTGTTTATTCAGGACTTTAACTGTCGGTGAATAGTTGTAATGCATGCGATTGCATTTGTAGCGTGTGATCTGTTTGTTTAGCTCCCGTTGTGTAAACACCAACTGAGTTATACCGTGAAGTTGTAACTGGTACCAGCCGAGTGTGCATGTGTTTGTGGTATTTGTATTGCCTTAACTGAGAATATATTTCGTTTTCGTTTGTGTTGTCGACTCTCGGCTCTGACTCGGTCTTTGGACCACAACCGGCGTTCGCTGGCGCACCAAAGGACCAACCCTAAATTGTCCGCGCTTTCGTGGTGCGTTTTCGGAGGGCCGTGACGCCAGCCCTTAGAATCCGCCCGGCGATTGCCATCCTGATTAACGGGATTAGTGACAATTATTCTGGCGTCCGCGACACAGGACCTTTTTGGTGCAAAAGTGTGTCCAAAGTAGGGAGAAAGAGCCTTGAGACGTTGATAGTGCTTGCGAACGATTTTTGTGTGTTGCACCCACCGCGTTCTCGCTAACCTGTGTGCAGAGAGTGGTTGGTATTCGAAGTTAGGCAGAGGTTTTGTGCACGCGGCTAGGTTATCGTTGACGGGCATCATGGATCTTGAGAAGTTAGTTGCCCTTGGTGAGAAGATGGGTTTGTCTGGGGCCGAACTACGGAAGTGGGTCAGCCAAAAGGAAAAAGAAGAAAAAGAAAGAATTAAGGAAGAAAAAGCAGCAGAGCTTGAAAGAGAGAAGTTGGCGGTTGAGAGGGCCAACAAGGAGAGAGAAGCAGAACTTGAAAAAGAGAGGTTGGCAGCTGAGAGGGTCATGGAAGAGAGAGCAGCAGAGCTGGAGAGAGTGAGGCTAGCAGCTGAGAGGGAGAAAGAAGAGCGAGAGGCGAAGGAGCGACAGTTGAAGGAAGAAAGAGAGGCGCAAGAGAGACAGATGCAAGCTGAGATGGCTGAGAGAGAAAGGCAACGGCAGCACGAATTGGAACTCGAACGGCTCCGTTTGCAGCAGCGCACAGAGACTCCCGTGCAAGCTAGAGTGGAGAGCAGCGAAAGGGAAGATCATAGCTTCCGAGTGAACCCAAGCAAACTGCTTGTGGCGTTTGATGAAAGGAAAGATGACCTTGATGCATACCTGCACAGGTTTGAGACTATAGCTAGAAGCTAAAATTGGCCGGAGCAGCAATGGGCAACAGCTTTGAGCACTTGCTTGAGTGGCGAAGCGCTCAGTGTGTACGGTAGGCTGACACCTTCCAATGCAGCTAATTACGGAAGAATAAAAGCTGCTTTGCTGAAGCGATTTCGATTCACCGTGGAAGGCTTCCGAGATCGGTTCCGTACGGGAAAGCCAGCTGATGGCGAGACGGCAACGCAATATGCCGCGCGACTCAGCCATTATTTTGACAGGTGGATCGAACTTTCAGAGACGGCACAGGAGTACGGTGAGCTTAGAGAGCTTCTAATCAGAGAGCAATTTCTCACCAGTTGCCACCCGAGCCTGTCGCTGTATCTGAAAGAGAGGAAAGCTAAATCGCTTGACGACATGCTTGAGCTGGCCGATCAATTCTTGGAAGCGCAAGGTGGCACGAATCTGGCCAAAGTAAAAAAGGAAGTTCACGAGGAGTCGAAGAAATCGGCACCTGAAGAAAACAAGCGTGCACCAGAGAGTGTTCCGCGATGCTTTCTGTGTAACCGCGTGGGCCATCGCGCTAACAGTTGTCGGACTAACTTCTCACGCCCCAGTGTGATGAAGTGTTTTAAATGTGGACAGACTGGCCACAAAGCAGACGCATGTCGAATCGACGCGAGTAAAGCCCATCAAGCAGCTTGTGCGTATGCCCCGCCAAAAGAGGAAGCGGAAGGTATCAAAGATGAATTGGCCGATGTGAAAAGCGCGAAGAAGATAGATTTCATTGGTGCTGCGGTGACAACAGACAGAAAGAAAGAAATGCCGACAGTTAAGGGGAAAGTTGGTGGAAAGGAAGCCACGGTATTAAGAGATAGTGGATGCACTACTGTGATCGTACGAAAGAAATTGGTCCGACAGAGTGAGTTCACAGGCAATACCCAACCAGTTCGCCTGCTTGATAGTTCGATTCTAATGCTTCCTGAAGCCAAGATTGAGGTTGAGACCCCTTACTTCAGCGGGAGAGTTACTGCCCTGTGCATGAATAACCCCCTGTTCGATCTAATCGTGGGAAACATCGACGGAGCTCGAGGGCCATACGATCCTGAACGTTTGGGAGAAGCCCCGAAGATGGAGCCCTCGTCAGTTCGGGAACCGCGACAAAAAGGAAGCGCGGAAGGGAATCTCATGAAGGATGCCGCCCGGGCTCAAACTGAGGCCGAGGTATCACGGAATATCAGTGATGAGGCACCTACGGTCGCTGTACCGCCCGTGAAGACGCGCCGAGCAGGTGATGTTGCCACCCAGCGGCCACCACCACCCGTGAGTGCAATGATGACGAAGGTGGTCGTCCAGGCAAAACACCACGACGCGCAGAAGTTGGCGATGCACCGCGAACGTTCTAACGAACGCGAACACGCCTTGCCGGTGTCGAATGTGTCGACGGCAGCAGAGACGCCCCCTTCGGCACCGTCAAATGGAACGGCTCGCAAGAAAAAGAAGAGAAACAAAAAGAGAGCGAGCGAGCACCGAAAGAAGGGGCGCAAGCGCGACACGATGATGGCAGGACAGGGTGTTGGAATTGAATTTGTTTGAAGTGTTTTGAGTTTGAAAGTGTTTGAAGTGTTATTATTCCCTGTGTCGAGTGTGTATAGCTAGTGAGCCGAAGAGCTACTTGCGTTATTTTATGTGTACAATGCTACTGATATAACATTGTATAAGCGTTGTAAATGAAGAGCTTTGTTTTGTGCGTTCGCATTGTTCTTTATGAATTGTATGAGGCGTCTTGTACTTATGTACTTGAGTTTATCTTTTGTATGTCGTGACATTGAAATGCCCTGTGAATTATATTAGGAGCTCTATTGTGAATGTGACGCGCATTTTGTGTGGACCGAGTTATGGACTCTGTATGTGGGACATTTTTGGATGTGTATGTACGCGCTAATTTGTGTTGTTTGAATATTATGTGATAATATTCTTGAAGTGGGGGGCAGTGTCACGAATTAGCGGGTTGTAAAGCGCGCGCGAGGCCGCTTTCAAACTGCTACGAGACAGAACGGCGCGAACCGCTCGCCAAGAAGCGCGAAAAGACGAAAAAAACAAGCATCAAAAGACGCCGGCGCGCCGCATCCTCCTCACCCAATCGAGCCAGGCGCAGACGAAGCGATCAAACGCCCGGCAAATCCTGGATGTTTCTAGAAGGAGGGGGGGGACGCATCCGCGAGCGATGCCGCCGCGATTCGAACCTACGAGAAAGCTCTCGCCCCTTCTGTAGCCTCGGCTGTACTGCACGCGGAAGAACTCTCCCGACGCTTCTAGAAACCAGGGAAGAAGGGATAAAAGCGTGCAAACGACGACAGTCGAGTAGTGCAGGCAGAGTGCAGTCAGTGCGAGAGTCGAGACAGGAGTCGAGAAGTCAGTGAGTGAAGGAGTGGCCCGGTGATGGTGAAGTTATGCGAAGTGTGGCTCCGTTAGCCAAAGAAGACGTGTTTATGATGGTGTGCGGTCAGTCGAGCGTCGATTTGGAAGAATCCGATGACGACACCGTGTGATCCGTGACAAGACACGACGACGGTTGAGCTACGACGATCAACGCTGGAGCTGGCGTGAGTGTTTCCTAGAAGAGAAGCATTCGATTACCGTCCAAGTGTTGCGGACTGGATACGCCATTGTTTATTCAGGACTTTAACTGTCGGTGAATAGTTGTAATGCATGCGATTGCATTTGTAGCGTGTGATCTGTTTGTTTAGCTCCCGTTGTGTAAACACCAACTGAGTTATACCGTGAAGTTGTAACTGGTACCAGCCGAGTGTGCATGTGTTTGTGGTATTTGTATTGCCTTAACTGAGAATATATTTCGTTTTCGTTTGTGTTGTCGACTCTCGGCTCTGACTCGGTCTTTGGACCACAACCGGCGTTCGCTGGCGCACCAAAGGACCAACCCTAAATTGTCCGCGCTTTCGTGGTGCGCTTTCGGAGGGCCGTGACGCCAGCCCTTAGAATCCGCCCGGCGATTGCCATCCTGATTAACGGGATTAGTGACATATACTGAACAGGCACAAGCGTAACATCCGCGGGCTAAAAAGTGCACAAGCTCATTCATTCATTCATTCATTCATTCATTCATTCATTCATTCATTCATTCATTCATTCATTCATTCATTCATTCATTGTTTGTTTGCTTTCGACTTCTTCTATGTGCTTCTGCAATAGCCACAATCAGCATAGCTCAAGGTAATCTGTTGCCTACACACATGGCCATCAGGGTAGTGGGAACGTACAGGCGTCATCGATCCCGCGTCCAATTAGAGCATAGCCTCTTTGCCAACGCGATGACCTCGCGCTGCATGTGGCTGTGCACTGCGCATCATTATGATCTGACTTCACATCCGCTTCATGACTATCGACTGCCTTTTGTGGTGCTTCAGAGAACGCCTGGTATTTACGATGTTCCGGGTGTCTGAAAGAAGAACGGCTAGCCATAGGTGACTTCGATACAAGTCACCTAGCAGCTTATATAGTTAACGTAACCTGATGATTGTATGCATGTACAAAGAGACGTGCCAACTACTCCGAACACCCCATCTGCCGCGGAGGTCAGGAGATTTGCATCGTCATCGATCAGGTTATCTCACGCGACCACATCAACGGCGTATGTTAGCAGCGCCGTTAAGTACCTACAGAAATAGCCACTTCACCGCTGGGGCCACATATTCAATCATTCGAAGGCGGTCCTCCAAACGCCGAAATGCTCCCCTAAACTTTCGCGAGCACGTATATAACTCGCAAAGCGAAGAACGCGTAGCACGCATCTGTAACGAGCCCTCGACGCCGGCATCGTCCACCGCCACATTTGACCTGGCTTTCCAGAAGTGCACGAGGCAATCATTAACGAGACCCGGCTTATTACGAGTTTCGACCGAAGCCGCACGAAACGTGAGCGCACGTCGCAAAACGCATGCGCACTCTCACCGTCGAACCGACTGTAAGTACAGAACGAGACTGCCTGAAGAGTCGGCCTGCCACCGGTGACCTCGAGCCGTACGCAAGCTTGACGTCAATTTTATTGGCAAAACATGCGCTCATTGGCGCGCTGAAGCGACGTCGATTTCGACGCGCAATTTTCGAGGGCGTGACCGACCCTGTACCGCTCCCGTCTTACCTTCGGAAACGAGGACGCGGAGTTCGACTCTAATTGGTGCGCCCGAACATTTTGTAGCGAGCGCAGCTCGGCTGTTAAAACACGCGCAGTTGTCGTTTTCTAACACGCGTCGTTCTCGAAAAGTAAACTATGTCGGAGAAATAGCGACGGCTTCGACCAGGCAGCAGATTTTAGACAATTCGGCACTTCTCAAAGCATTTCGTCGCCTTTACGTGCGGAATATCGAGGCTTCACTTAGGGTCCCTCCTTATCCTATGGCGCACAGACTAACCAACCTTTATCTTAAATAATTGTGCCTTGGCATGTTTTTAGAAGTATTTTCATATTTCTATCGACCGCAGTTGCACGCGACAGTGCTCATAGGGCGTGCAAACTGTGCTCATAGGGCGTGCTCATAGATAGGGCGTGCAAACACGGACACAAGAAAGAAGTCGAGACACCACAAACGCCGGCGTTTGTGGTGTCCTGACTTCTTTCTTGTGTCCGTGTTTGCACGCCCTATCTTTTTAGAATGAATACTTAGAACTAGCTCAGCTCTCTGTTATTCTATGCGATAGTGGTGTTTGCTTTCAGCGACGACATAAACTTCCCGGGAGTTACTTCCATGGAGCTACGGTACCGAACAGAACAGAAACACTTTAATGGAATATGAGTCATTCTAATGGAGGGAGCCGTAGTCGAGGGCCCCATTGGCCTTAGCCGCCCGTTCAACCTGGTCGATCAGCGCTTGCTGGTCGGCCAGGTCAGGGCTCGACAGTCGCGCGCTGCCCACTGCTCCAACGGTACAACCTGTTTAATCGTGGTAAAAATGGGATTTCTTTGAGTTAGATTAACCCTAGTTAGCTAGTTATCAATTTATGGCAGTTCTCATGAGAAAATAAGCATTTCACTTTGAGAAATGTCGCGTGGTATCACGCGGTTTATGTACTATCGAAGACGTGATCTTTTATAAACTTTATAAACACGTGAACACCGGTACTCCAATATTCCTGCCACTTTTTTCATGATGATTTTTTTTCACAAGGACGTAACAACTAAACCTCGATCACTTTTGTCTCAGAAATAAGAAACTTTGTCAAGTGCTAGCCTCGATGTTATCGGTGTACGCTTCTTCGTGGTGTAATATTGTTTTAGTGCTTTAGTTTAAAATCTGTGTAAGCAAGCGCTTGTTTTTACAAGCTTCCTGGTATAATCAACTGGCGTTTACTTATTAGCGTAACCGAATTTACTTACGGCACATACTGACGTGCTTCGTATTTTTTGCTAGTTTACAACCGACCTTCAAGAAGTACATGAAATGATTTACTAAATAACTTCTTGTGCAATAGTTGATTGTGTGACTTATAATAACTGTTAGGGCTTAACGTCTCAAAACTACGACATGATTGTGATGGACGCCGTAGTTGAAGGCTCCGGAAATTTCGACCCCCTAGGGTTCTTTAACGTGCACCTAAATCTAAGTACACGGGCCTCAAGCATTTTCGCCTCCATCGAAAATGCAGCCGTCGAGCCTGGGATTCGATCCCGCGACTTTTGGGTCAGCAGTCGAGCCCCATAACCACTACACCACCGTGGCGGGTACACTGTGTGACTTGTTACATCACTTGAGGAATCTAAGGTCGAAAAACGTCGCCCAATCACATTTCTACGTTTATTTGCTGAAACCGCAGAAGCGCAAAGAAACTTCCCAGGCAGCACAGCACATTGGTCCAATATTGTTTATACGTTGGCAAACGATGGCCCAATGATGGCCCATACAAACCACTATAAACCAATGTTGGCAAGCCAGCCTACAAGGATGCCAATAATGGTCCATCTTTGCCAGCCAACATACAATATTGGTCATGCTATTCTTTGAGGTTGGCAACAACGGCCCATGGTTCCCGATGTAAATACGATATTGGCAGAACCAGGCCGTATGGATGGCAATATTGGGCCAGCTTATCCGTTGGTAAAACAATATTGGTTAAGTAATGGCAGTAGATTGGATATATTGTCCAGTCAATCTGACTGGTTAAACAATATTGGACGGCCAATGCTACGCGCCGGACAATATTGTCCAGACTTACACGTTGTCGCTCCAATGTCTTAAACACTGGCAAGCATATGCATGATTAATCGGCAAGAATGTTTTTTTCCCCTTTTACCATCACTGAGGGAAGGTTAGCCCGAATCGAGCCACCACCTGCATGCACGCTGTTATGAAAATCACTTTGTCCGGCATCCAGCGCACCTCAAAGAAGATTTCTGGTTACTTATCACCATAGGCGTGCGCAGGGTTCCCCATTAGGGGGGGGGGGGAAGGTTCGTCGCAGCGTTCCCCACCCTACTAAGAGGTTCGTCCGAATTAACCGGGTTGCGGACAGGTATGGCCGAATTAACGAGAGTGTGATGCCGTTAAACAATAAACATGCTTGCAGGGACCAGAGAACGCGTCCTAATTATCCCACTTTCCGAATTAATAAGTGTGGAATTAACGAGCTTTTACTGTATAAAGATGGCAAAAACAGTCCATCGTTGTCAGCCAACAAACAAAACTGCAAATTCCAATCTATAAGAAAGGGAACAATGGCGCACACGGGGTCTTGATTTTTAGGTTGGCATTTAGTGTGGCACAAAATATATGCAAAATTCGTTTTACAGATGTTGAGCAATGTAAAATAAGTACCAAGTTCTCAACTGAGTTTTGCGCGCTGTTGGAAATACATCTATGAGAAAGTTATAGATTTCAAAACAGGAGAAAGTGCCTCAGATCAGGCTGGCCGGACGTTTCGATAGGGGACCTATCTTTGTCAAAGGCGCCTTTGACAAAGATAGGTCCCCTATCGAAACGTCGGCCAGCCTGATCTGAGGCACTTTCTCCTGTTTTGAAATCTATAACGTGTATCCATCCGTCGGCTCCCTTCTTGATCTTGGAATCTATGAGAAAGGAAACACAAAACAAAATCTCACTTTGCAATGCTTGTTGAAAGTTAACGTTAATTGTGTGATACAGCCAGCGTATACATCGCAACTGTATAAAAACAACCAAAAAACCCTACTTTTACATTGATTGAAGCTGTACATAGCGTTGACGAGTTAATGGAGTAGAATAGAAGTCATCTGCTTCGCAATGGGCCTCTGCGCTGGTGCGCCTTCTGCGCACCGCACACGCACCGAAATTATTCTCACGGCTTTATTAGCGGCAAACAATCAAAACATTTCATGTGACTTCAACCACGCTGTGTATTTTCGTGTTTGCTACACGACTGGTTGAATTACAGGATTATAACTTCTTTTTGTGCGCGCTACAGCGACGTGCTGTCCAAGACTACGGTATCGCCCGCGGAATCTTTAAATGATCGATGAGTTATGTTTGCACTTTCAACACTTCACACAACCAGACGTGTTCACTTTGAATAAATGTTCTCGGTGATCGGGAGGCCGGAGAAGCAGCGCGGCGCCATGTTTTGCTCCGGAATTTCACGCCCTCTCCTCGCGGCAGTGGGGCAGCGCGGTGGTCGCTGGTCATAAAACACTTGTCACTTGACGGCTGCTCCGCCCACGACGGTTCGCTTTCAATGCCTGTGAAAACGAGGGGGGGGGGGGGGGGGTTGAGGGAGATGGCGGGAGACGACGGCACCTCGGAAGATGCGAACGCGTTTCGGCCCCTTCTGGCCGGCGGCTGTTCTTCGTCAGTCAGTGGCGGTTACTTTCCCTCGTTCGGGCTCCCAGCATCGGCGGGCGCGCGCCCCTCAGTATTCAGTCAGAGTCATCGGGAAAAAACGGAGTCGGATACCGAGACAGGATGCCACGATTCTACGGATACCGAGATTCGACGGCGATGCCACAGTGAGAAGGCAGCTGCCCTGTTCTTCATCGGACCTGACTGTTTTGACTTTTGAAGAGCGATCCGCAGATGAGCGCCGATGTGTTCTGACAACTCGCAAACTTTCCGCCGGATTTTTGTGTTCGTATCGCGTTCAGTAAGTCGTTTTTCTCCTTCGTCGCATGTTACTTTCCGTGTTGTTCGTAAGTGAAATGTGTGCTGCGTTTATTATTGTCTACATTACCGCGTAAGTTTTTTTTAAATTTGCTAGTTTGTGAATACCGATGTGGGGGGCTTTATTGTGCGCTTCGAAGTAGGTTGGTTAAGATCTCGCCCTCAGCGATGTTGTCAGCATTTGCGTGTGCTATTTTGTTCTTTTCTCGCGTTGTAGTGCGTCAGCTTAACACCCTTTTTTCATTTGCCCTTCGCCGCTGGATTCGCGCAAAGAAATGATGGATTTGTAACACACAAATTTTTATTAGTTGTGAAGTTGTCGCAGACTTTCAAGCTCTTGCCGCAGTCACCTTTTAATTAATAAATAGGCGATGAACTTTCTGGTAGTTCAAGGTGGTTATGGATCTCGGCTGTATCGAATGTCTGTTCACGTGTACATGTTCATTTATTTCATTTTGTATCACGCTTCGCTTTTCACTGACTTCCTTTTGAACCTTCGGTGAACTGACAAATCAAATAAGCGCTAACACCTAGGGAGGCTGTGTGTGTTTGTGAGTGGTCCCGTTTCCCCGATTTCTAATATAAGGACGTTATTGAAGGTAATTAGTGTAGGTTCTGTGCAGCTGTTATCTGCCAGCAAGCGGTCAGCAGAACAAAGCGCGAAATGCGAAATTATTTTCAAAACTTGCAGTATCTTTGCCATATGTATACATGCTGAATAAACTTGTGTGTACTCTCAGCTTTTGTACGCTGATTATCCCTGCTGCTTGCCTAAAAGCAAAAGCGTGGGCAACATGCATTTATTTACGTGAACAAAAATCTACCTCACGTTAAACTACACATTCAGTGGAAAATGTTTTCATTTCCAGCGTTAAACGCTGGAAATGAAAGAACGATGGTGCAGCCAACGATAAAGGCTGGCAAAAAATATTGGAGCTGCCAATATTTATGCAATGTTGGCTACAGCCATCCTTGCCATTATTGGCGATATGTTGGACGGACAATGTTGGCTACAGCCATCCTTGCCATTATTGGAAAATCATTGGCATCCAATATTGGACCAATGCACATTTAGGTGTAGCAAACCCCCAAAAGCCAACGCAGGACCAATATTTCTGCCAATGTTTACCAACATTGTTCCGAGATTGGTCCAATGCCGGCGTGCTGCCTGGGTTTGAACTGTGTCGACATCAACAGCAGAGTGAGCGGCACATTTAAAATGATATTGCATCATTTTGTTGTTGTTGTTTTTTTTCTAGCTGCAGTCTAACCCTTTCGCCTTCTTTTAAACCAAGACACGTACGAGGTTTCTTGCTGCACGGTTAAGCTCGCACCCACTAAAGCCCGTTTACTTCAAGGATTTTCACAGACGCAATCTTTGTCCGCCTTGAATGAAACGTGCCTTGCGTAGATCTACCAAGGTCCAGCAATTTTGTGCGCAGCCGAAAAAAAAAGAAACGAATATTTTTCAAGGCACTCATTCCCGAATCTAAGTGATGTCATTGACACTTCGTTGTTCTACGCTTGCCTTGATGAATTCTTCTATTGTTGAATTCGTCCAACTATTAGTAAATTATTATTTTTTTCTAGTTTGTCGTAGTTTGTTCGTGGTTATTTATTTTGACGATTGCGTGGAGCTTTGTTTCGCGACTGCATGGAGCTTTGTTTGCGCTTTCAACGCTGCCTTGTGTTATATGTATTTATGCCTATTTGCTTACGCCGAATCAGTCAAGAATTTGTGTAGCGTTTATTGGAGGTAAATTTTACTGTCAGCATTAGATCAAACATCCAGAATTGTGAAACTACTCCGATGACGTATTTTCCCGTTTTCATATTCAGCTACATTTCCGATAGCGCTCTCTTTTTCTTTTATTCTCTCTCTTTTCACCCCTCTATTCTTATCTCCCGCTGCAGGGTAAGAAACCGCAGAAGCCTCAGTGACGTTCTCTATGTGAGCGGGTGTTACTTGGGCAATGCGCCACATGAAATGTAGCTGATTCTTCGTTTCTTCAACACGAGATGTTTTCTTTAGGCTCAGGCTAAATCTCACTGTTGGCTTGCCTCTGCATGTGCCCGCATTCAGCTTTCTAGTAATATTTCAAATTACCCCCCCCCCCCCTGTCCCGCTCAATACAGCAAGCAACGTCACCCGCCAACACTAGATGTCTAGTTAGTGTAAATAACAAACGATTATTTTGTTTACGTGTACTTCGCCATTGGTGACGCACGCCGCAAAATCAAGGAAAGCTGGTGTGAGGGCCTGGTTGTGACTCATGAAAAGAGAGGATCTAAATATGCACCATCACCCGAAAGAAAGGGTAATACACCGCTGCCGTGGTCTGTTGCTTTGTTAATGCATTTTTGCCAGGGTCTATTAGTTTCCTGATTCAACTTCTGTGTTCGGACATTTTACACAGATTTGTTTTCTGCGTTACGTGTCAGACGTATTCTTTGAATGTCGAATAACCCAAAACTATCCTCTTTCACAAATATGTACGTTGTACAGGGACACCGTTGTTGTTTCTTTGTGTTACTCTGAAGGCAGAGACCGTGCGCCGAGGAGGAACGAAGTATATGTTTTTATATGGGTGTCTTATCTTCGATGTGCTCACTATTTTTGTAATCATGCTTTGGTTAGGGTGAAAAACGAAATGGTGTATCTCCTCTCTTAAACAGATGGTCTAATAAGTCGGGCAGTTTTCTCGACTGGTGACCCGAAGGTCGCGCGATCGAATCCCGGCAGCGTTTTTGATGGAGGCGAAAATGCTTGAGGTCCGTGTACTTAGAGTTAGGTGCATGTTAAAGAACTCCAGGTGGTCTAAATTTCCGGAGCCGTCCACTACGGCGTTCCTCGTAATCATATCTTGGTTTTGGGGCATTAAACCACAACAATTATTATTAAGTCGAGCGGCTTGAACCCGCCGCGGTGGTCTAGGGGTTATGCCGCTTGAGTGCCGACCCAAAGGTCGCGGGATCGAATCCTGGCCGCGGCGGCTGCATTTCGATAGAGGCGAATATCTAGCGGCCCATGTACTCAGGGTTAGGTGCGTGTTAAGGAACCCCAGGTGATCGAAACTGCCGGAGCCCTCCACTGCGGTGTCTCTAATAATCATATCGTGGTTTTACAACGTAAAACCTCAACAGTTATTATTGGGTCTAGCAGCTTCTTTCATCGTCGAGAATTGTGAACGCTAACCTAGCTGGTTCCGCTAGCCACCGCGTCGGCAACTTCAAGAACAAGCAGCTCCTGTAAGCTTAAACCCAAAACCGAGAAAGATATTAAACGTTTCCCTCAAGTCTCCGCTTTCAAAAGTAACGGCGCATTCTCGCATAATAGCCCTGTCGTGCGGCAAAGACATCTGCAAGCTCACTCCCTATCTGCAAGCTGGTGGAGAATCGGCTGCGGCATGCTGGGTGGAGGGGGGGGAAGACCACGCTCGCCGTGTCCGCGGCTAACGACGCAGCCACCGTTCGCGTGCCGAGCCGACACTTCCACGTATCGGGCCACTCTGTGCCTTTCGGGCCACACCCCCTACTTGCTCACCCACTCTTTCTTTCGCAAGGCATTAGCGGCGCTACCGCAAAAAAAAGGCGCCCGCATTTTTAATTACACTACGATCGAGCGCCTCCACTACCCTTCTATCTCTCTCCACCCGCAAAGCCTCTCATTTTTTATTTTTCGTTTCTTCACCTTCGCGGCCTTTCTTCTCGGGGCATTCTCTTCAGACTCGGTTTCGCATACCGCGAACCCTCCTTCGCACCGTTCTCAACGGGACCAAAGCGCGCGAAGCCATGCTAGCACGATCGATTCCCTCCTACAGCTTTTGTTCTTGTCCTTTTTGTCAAAGAAGTAAAGTATAAGAAAAAAAAGAAGGTTCGCCTATACGAACGCATGTCGGAGCGCTTTCTTCCTTTTCGAACCTGGACGCACCACGGTGGCCGATATGCAATTCCTTCCTGCGTCGCACCACGCTCCATTTTTGGGGCTACGTGCCCCCACGAGCTCGAGCGGACACGAAAGCACGTTCGTTCTCCGTTGATCTGTGCCACTCTGTGGTCGATGATTGCGGAGCGCTTAGCAGGGGCCGCGAGATGAGCAAGAAAGAGAGAGGGTCACCGTGCCTTTGACGATAGAGTGAGTGCACCTACCAGAGACTTGAAACAACCCGTTTTAGGACAGTTAAAATTTTGCAACTTAAAGAAAAAAAAAAGATAAACCTCAGGCTTTCTGCGAGGTAGGTATAGGATAGAAGAAAAAGAAGTAGTGATGTTGGGTCAATAAAAAGAGGGGGTTACAGCGTAACTCTGGATAGTTCGTGCATCCACCTCACTGCCACGCACCTTTGTGGGAGGTTTTCTTCGGGACAGTGGGCGCAACGTAAAGATATGAATCAGCGACAGCGAAATTATGATGGCTGAAAAGACAGGGTGGAGAAGCAGAGTGAAGGCAGAAAAGTAAGACTAGTTTTGCATGAGATAGCAAAAAAAGAAACAGGAGATTTGCGCTTCCCTACTCACCTGATTGTCGGAGGCGGTATCCATTGGCAGAGCGCGCGCTGGCGCGGAGCCACTGACATCCACACAGGGCGGCTAACGCACGGTCTGAAGAGCCGCGCGGGTACTGTGGCGAGCCGGCCGAAGCTGGTGCTTGTCGCTGCCTTCTTCGCGTGCGTCTCGTCTCGGCGCCGCCGCCTCGGAAAGCGCGCACCACAACGCGCCTGGCGCAGCGGCGGCTGCCGCCGCGGTTAGCGCCTCGAAGAGAGCGCACGGTGTCTGTGCGTGTGCTTCTCGCCGCCGGCGCCCGAAGCGGTCTGGGGCGGCCGCTCTAAAATGGCTCCCCCCTTCCCCACCGCTCGCAGCAGCGCCGGACCCAAGGCTGACGCAGGAAGCGCTCGCGCCAACAGCGCGATTGACGCGCGCTCGCGCGGCCGCCAGGGGACCCACGTTGCCGGCGCAGAAATCGCCGGGGGGTCGGCAAGAGGCGACTCGCCACGGGAACATGATGATTCTTGACCACCGTTAAGCGCAAAAAGGTTTGGACCAAAGGACGAAAAGACTAGGCCAGGCGATATATCCTGTCCATGGTAGCGCCTGTCCGTGTCTCTTCGTCCTTCCGTCTAAACTTTTAACGCTTAACGGTGGCCAGGTATAGAGCACCAACTAGCTCGAACTCGCGCGTTGGCAGGATGATGGAGCTAGTGAACTTGCGATGTCCTTACTGGAAATACCAGTTGATTTTCAAGCGTGACGCCAAACGTTTAATAGGGCAGGGAAAAGAGGCACAGGTGTGACAAGGTTATGCAACAAGTTACAGACAGCCGCGTGCGCCAGCGGTACCTCAAACTTAACCGTCAAATTTGTCCCTCGTATACCCACTTGCATCTCCCTAAACGAAGGTATTATTTTGCGCTCCCTGTAACTTACAAGCCGTTTGGTCCCTGACCCACTCTCTTCTTGTTCCTTAAGGTTACACCTATCATTTTCCTTTCCACTGCTCGCTGTGTGGTCCTCAGTTTAAGTTGAACCCTCTTTGTAAGCCTCCAGGTTTCTGCTCCGTAGGTGAGTACCGGTTAGATGCAGCTGTTATATACCTCTTGAGTGATAGTGGTAAACTACCATTCAGGTTTTGAGAGCGCTTGCCGAATGTGCTCCATCCCATCCTTTCTCTCCTAGTTACTTCAGTGTCATGGTTCGGCTACGCGGTTACTACCTGTCCTAAGTAGACGTACTCCTTTACAAATTCCAGTGCCTCACTACCTATCGCAAAGCGCTGTTCTCTTCCGATACTGTTGCACACTGCCTCAGTTTTCTGCATATTAATTTTCAGACCTACCGTTCGGCTTTCCTTTCTAATTCAGTAATCATGAGTTGTAATACGTCTCCTGAGTTACTCATCAATTCAATGTCATAAGCGAATCGCAGGTTATTCAGGTATTCTCCATTAACTCGTATCCCTAACTCTTCCCAACCTAGGACCCTGAAAACCTCCTCTAAGCACGCGGTGAAGAAAGCACAGGACCTGGTTGATTGGCGGAACATGGGAGAGGCCTTTGCCCTGCAGTGGGCGTAGTCAGGCTGATGATAATGATGATAATGATAACTTACAAACACTTCGCTTATCTGATCACTGTATAAAGCTTGGCTGTCACATGGTACCTGGAGTAGCAAGCCATGCGATACAGGGTTAAAATTTCCATCATAGGATTAAAATTTGCATCTACATTACTCAATCCCTCTCAAAGGGCGGCCAAACACGATAGAATGCACCCTTTGCGCATACGGCGACACAGTTTGGCGTCCAATGGGTCGCAGCCCTCTCTTCGTCAACGAAAGATTTTGCTATTTTACAGCCTTAGCCACTTCCCGGAAGAAAAAAAAAAGATTCTGGTACTCCAACTGCGAGGGACTATGTTACGCAGAAAGCGATGACATTGGTAGTGGTGTTCTCGAAAAATGCGGGACACAATCCCCGTCCTTTCACGGCTTTAGTAAACATTGTCTAGTAAACGTAACAGGTTCTGTCGTAACATGGTTTGACGAAGTGTGTTCTGTGGTTGCCAATTCCCTGCCTCTGTCAGTTGTTATCGTTTAGATTTAGGTTCTCTTCCCAAGGTGCAATGTAGTAAATGAAGAGGAACCACAGCTTACCTAACAGCATTTTTTTCCTGTGTTCCCTCCACCTCCCTCTCTTTCTTCTGCCTTATGTTGACACCCTCAGGGACTGTATTCGCAAAAACGCTTTATGGTAAAATTTTTCGTAAGAGATTACTTCAGCCAATCACAATGCGGGACATATCATTAGCGACGCCGGCTGACCAAATGAAAAACGCACTTACGAAATAGAAGTTTCATGAATTCCGCTCCTGATCATTAGCGTCTCGACATACGCCTACGTAAGCACTAAATCAAATTAGTATAAACTTGACATAACATGTATGCTAGCACATTCCACCATATTGTGATTGCGGCTATCGTATTTGCTCAGTGGTTGATTTGACTAGCTGCTACCTGCGTAATTTGGTTCCAGGAATGCACAAGAGAATGCGTGAGGCTGGCGAAGGTTCGTGTCAGCGTCGAAGTTTCGTAAGACCTCATTTCATCACGCCCCGTTTTCTTCAGTTTTTAAAAGAACGAGACTCCCGTTGTCTATACACTCAGGCAGAACGTCATTGCGTATTCTTTTTCGCAACAACAGTCTTTCAGAGAAAATTCATGGATGTTGCGAGCTGTGTCTAATGCAACTCAAAGAACAAACTTGTGCATTGAACGGCTGAAGGTACAGCAGACGCAAGAACAAATTAGTCTCAGGTTCTACATAGCGTGCGATACCTGTGGGTCTTTCAAGAACAGTGGGAGTAATGAGAGACTTCAAGGTGGCAATCTTCTTTGTCGTTCCGGAGGCCCCGGTCGTCATAAGATACGTTCGAAAACACAAGTAAAAACTGTTGAATTTCGCTAACGTACTGCATTACTACTTTTGTTGCGTTGTATTTTTAAATAAATAAATAAATAAATAAATAAATAAATAAATAAATAAATAAATGTTTCCCGACAGCTGCAAATTCTCTGCATCTGAAGGCAAACTTGTCACCCAATATAGGGGAGGACAACAAGAAATTGTACAGTTACGACAGCATAATCAGTTTTTCAGTGAACGAAATCATTTTGATGTAGACGGTATTGTGTTATTTAAAAAACGACGTGGTGAGAGACGGCACTGTAACGTATCTGCCTGCACTGGTGAGAACTTGGGTTCAAACACGGCAGCAGTTTCACACGTTGGTAGATCTGACGTCACATGTAAAAAAAAAGACAATGAGTACCAACGGAACGGAAGACACTCGTAAATGACCAACAACGCACACACATAGCGAATAGTGCGAGTTCAACCAAGTCTTCAATCTTGCGACACGTGCCTTCATTTTGAGCTTTGTTAACAGCCCTTTCAACGCGATACCGTAAAAGAGCTCGTTTCGCAGCAACTCTGGCGTCGGCTTCGGCGGCGGCGTCTTCCGTTGTGAGCAAAAAATCAGCGTTGTCCGTGAGCGAAAATTCGAGGCCGATGCCAATAAAGATAAGAGCCTTTCGGCACGGTTTAGGTCTCCGCCGAGAAGCGAAAGCAGGCTAGCGATTGGGAAGGCGATACGAACATGGTCTGATTACACACTATCGCGTTCTACTACAGAAGCACTAGCTTTTGGGTTGTTGAACTTTCTGTTTAAGTTTGTGAATGAAAAACATGGGAAGGTAGGCTACGTTAGAGCCGGCTATGCCGTCATCATGATATCAATATTGAAGAAACACAAAAACAAGAATAACTAGAAAGAATAAAATAATAAGAAAAGAAAGAAAATAACGAATAGCATTACATACATCTAAGATATCTGGTGCATAAAGATTGGGTAGAGTCCAATACATACTGAGTGGTCACACAGATAACCGCGGATAGAGACCGTGCAGATACGCTTACATATAACATGAGTATGAGATATGCTCAATAACAGCACAATACTATGAAGGGGGGCAATGATGTCTGTTTCTCGCCATGACCTTTCTTTTTCCTTTACCACCACTGTGCTCGAAAATATTTGATGCGCACTCTTGCCGGTTGTTTTTCCTGCTCAGCTTATCTCTAGAGGCAGCCTGTCGTGGGCGGTGGATTGAAAGTCGCGCTTCGTTCCCGTGCTTTCCTCTTTGTGTGTCTCTATCTCTTTTCGCATTCCTCGAAGACGCCGCGCTTTGCTGCAAGAGCAAGACGTCATCCCGGCGCATCGAGGTTTCTGCTTTATCGTCGCTCACCGCAGACGTGTCACTCCCTGATTCCTTTGCGACTCTAAAAGCCGGGTGCGGAGTGAGTACCACTGCTGCTGCGCACCTCTCACAAAGCGTTCCCCGTCCAATCTTGTCTGCTCCTCGAAAGTGGAAAAAGACGATGAATCGCTTGACTGGAGGCGTACATTCGCTAGGTCTTAAGGACAGGGGCTCTTATTTATTTCTTAAGTTTGTGTACTGTAGTAGTTGCTGTTCGTGGACAAAGTTCTGGATTTGAGGTTTGTTATACTTTCTTTTCCATCTCTTGCTTTCCTTTAGCAATTTCTGCTTTTTAGGCCTTAAAAGCTTGCATGCTCCTGCTTTAGACGCCTCATCAAACGCGAAAATTGACCGTCAGTGGCGTCAGCGTCAACACGAGTGATGCCAAAGGTCATAATCACGTGATGACGTCACAGATCGCCAAATTTTGTGACGTTGTCATGGCATCATTACGAAGTCCCATAACGTGACATCACTCGAGGTTATCACACGACATCACCGCTCGGTCAAAGGTGCGCCGATCACAGAGGTAGCGCAAAGCCAGGTGAGCTACACAAAAATTGCAATGCCTCCGATCTTGGAGTCAGTGGGAAACCACGTTAGGTGCAGAAAGCTTTCAGAGGAGGGTGGGGGAGGATAACTACATCAACTGAGAAGAAAAAGGAGATGGCGTTCGCCTTCGAGACGTCTTAGGCGAATGCATGGGGGAGCCTGTGAGTTTTACGTTCCCTAGCAGCGCTATCGCAATCCAGATGATATCGAGGTTGCATTCTAGCATCCGCGCTGGTTATTTTTTTTTAAACACTTATTTCGCTCGTTTTGTTACCATAGCTACAAATGGGTTTTCGTCCACGCATTCCACTTGGTGGCTACATTCCTAACGTTTAATGCCAACCGCTATGGTTTGGCATGTTGGGACACGTGGGAAATAAAGTGGATCGCAGAGCCGCTAGCTTTTAAGAATTCCCAATTTTCTGTTGTTGCTATTTAGGTTGTCAGAAGAGCTGTCTCGGGCTGCGCAACTCAGGCGAATATGTTATTTATTGCGGTTGGGTGGCATCACTATATCTTTAGAACGAATTTTACGAGAGGCGATTAGTGTTGTTGTTTTTTTTTTTTTGCTGATCACAGTCGTAAGGAAACATTATTTTGCGCTTGATGAACAGAAAGTATTTTGCCCTTTTAGGTACTTACACTGCCGCGAAATCCATGTCACATCTAAGGTAAAGCCGGTGTGAAAGCCATGCCGCGTGTAAGGTAAACAATACGAGTTTTGAAAGCATTTACAGCCCCAGTGATATGCACTGGTAGAGCGAGTCCCAATGCAATACATCACTCACTCATGTCGTCTCACAACATATCTATAAGGCAAGAGCCTTAGAGGCCTCATCAAGCTCGAAAATTGTCCGTCGGCGTCGGCCGTCGTCCCGCGGCGTCGACGTCAACACGAGTGATGCAAAAAATCACCACACGATGACGTCACCATGTGACATCACGCGACGTAATGGTATGTGACTTTGTAGTGACGTCATCTTGACGTCACTACAATGTCACATACCGTTTCGTCGCATGATGACGTCATCACATGACACCGTCGCTTGGTCGAAGGTGGGCCGATCACGGAGATAACGCAAAACCAGGTGAGGGGCACAAAGCTTGCAATGCCTCCTATCCTGGAGGCAGTGCAAAACGACATTAGGTGCACAAAGCTTTCGGAGATGGGCGTGGGAGGCTCAATACATTGACTGAGAAGAAAAAGAAGAAGAAGATGGCTTTCTTCTTCGAGTCGTCTAAGGCGAATTCATAAGGGAGCCTGCGAGTCTTTTTTGTTTTTTCTTAGAAGTCACTCCGATGTAGATTCACCAAAATTCCAGCGGGTCGAAGTCAGTGGTGCGTGAGAATCACCAGAAATCTATTCAGCGAGATTCACTCGAACTCAGGCTCAACAAAACTCTAGCAAGCCAGGGTCACTCAAACTTCCTGGACGTTGAGTCGTCTCATGAGTTAGAGTGCCGACCTCTTTTACGTAAGATGCGCTATAGGATCTGAAACTTTGGTTAGGGTTTCGGAAAGTCACCTTTCAATTTGTACATCCCTGTGCTGCTTGAATGGCAACATAATAAATGTGTTCTCCTATGATAATGTCGCAAAGTATCCCGTTACTTCAAAAGCACTGCCGCGGCTTCGTTTAGTAATGCTCGTTAGGATTACTGTAAGAGCAGGACCGAAAGAACAGAAATTGCTGGGCTTAACGCAGAAACGCCGAATTCGGAGTAGCAGCAAAGAGTCTGCGTTAATACAAGGACGAATATATGTTATTTTTAGCGCGTCAGAATTTGGAGAGAGCTAACAGCTTGCACCAACGCTTGAACTAAAGCTGTGAAATTGCGCACAGCGTCTGGAGCTTTTATTTTGTGTAAACAGTGACAAAGTGTTTCGACACTCGTTCCCAAGAAAGCGTATTTGTACCGCCCCTCTCTGCGAAGCCCTTTTTTGTTGCCTCTCAGAACAAAAAAGAAAGGGACATGGTTTTACACATCAGACGTTGCGCTGTTTGTAAAAGCCATTTCAGCCTCTCTTTCTCACACACTCTAACCTTTCGAAGGTTGAGTGTTAAGGGCAACAATAAACACTTTTCCCTCCATACTAAGGGCCGACTGGGTTCGATGTCTGTTGCAACGTTTTCGGAGGCCTTAAACAAACAAGCCCGATGCGACGCCTTGCAGTGGATACCACGCTGTCACACTTACTCTATCCATCTTCTTTTATACGACCACTTACGGTGCAAGCGTCCTCTTTGTTTGTTTTTTGCGGTTTTATTCACGGTTTCAGTTATCAGCAGCAGTTGTTGTCATTGTACTAATACGAAGAACTTCTACGAAATCTCGGATGATGCTGAGTGTTGAAAATTATAGCCTGCCGATAATATACTTGTGGCAGTCGGGGAGATAAAGCGAAGGTAACTTTCTGTTTTATTGTTGGTTTGCGCTATAATTTTTGCTAGGTGGAAATATCGTAATAAAAATTCTTATCATTAAATAGCGACGAAACACCCTTCATTACATAGCAGGCCTTGCAAAATTTTCTAATTGAGTTAGCTCTACCGCCGAGACAAGCGCGAGAGATTAGAGGCAAACAAAGTTATCGGAACGTCGACATTCAAAAAAATACGGAAATAATTCTCATTTTTTAAAGGAGTGATACTACGCAATCTCCTGCCGTCCCGATCTGGCGGCTCATCCTGCGTAGGAAATTAAACAAGTACAACGATGCAAAAGCTAAATGAAAAGAATACGACGAAGAAGAAGCGCTCAAGTGAAAATTGAGAAATGCGGTGTACGTAAGCGAGAGCGTGAACCTAATTCTTCGTGTTTTCGTAAAGTGTCAAAGAACGGAGTTTACCCTGGGATGTCGGCTGTTTGATTTAGCGCCGTTCTGACACGTCCTTTTTGTGTGCCGAGGAATCAGCCGAGTAGCGCAAGAAAGACGCCAGCACAACGAGCGAAATAAGACAAAAAAAAAAAAAAAAAAACTAGCGCCCGTTGATGCGGCGGAAATGTCTAGTAGCACCGCAGGTTTGATGGAGCTTAGAGGCGAAGCACTGAGCAAATACCGATGTCAGCTTAGTGAGACTCGGAGAATAAAAACGCCTTTCGAATCTCTCATCCGCAGATTCTTCGCTGTGCGCTTTGTTTTAGTTTCCGTGGATGTCATCGATCCATTCAGTACAAAGAAGTTCGTTTATTTTTGCAAGAAACTTTCCCGAAGCGCGAAACAAAGCAACCGTAGAAAAGATCTTCAATGTCAGCAAAGTTTCGCAAGAGACAAAAAGCTAGGGATTACAATATATATGTCGCAGCTGCCGCGGTGACAGTTTGGCACATCGGTGATAGACAGCGTCCAATCGATTTTGACGCCTATAAGATGATTTGTGTGGCTCCAACAGTCTGTCTGTTTCTTGAAGGATAGCTTGTTTGAGTAGTGTCAGGCGTTCTTTTTTTAAGCGCTTCGCTGTTAGAGCTCGAGGTGAAACGGATGACCTCAAGCAAACTATCATCATCATGAACGGGTATGTGCCACAGAAATTGGGCAATTCCCACTACTCACCGCTGGTCCACTAAAAATTAAGAAGGCAAATAAAGGCATAAACAGAAAGGGAGAGAGAAAGACAGGGAATCAAAGAAAGAAACATGTAGCATAAAAAGACAGAGAGAGAGAGAGAACTCGACAGAAAGAAAGTGATGAAAAAGAATAAAAGAGAATGAAAGAGAGAAAGACAGGGAATCAAAGAAAGTGGGAGAAATAGAGAGAAAGAAAGCAACCGGCGTTAGCCAGAAGACTTGAGAATCGAGCAGCTTCGCTTTGCCAAGCTTTGCGTGACTTAGTGTTTACACAGAGACGTTAGTTCTGTAAACTTCAGTAGTCTACGAAGCTGAAAGAAGTTCCTAGAGATTACTTGGTCCACTCTTCAGCTTGGCAAAAAGTATGACAAGTTGAAATACGAATAAAAAAATGTAATATCCTTTTTGACTAACAAAGGCAGTCTAACAAAGGCAACTAGAGCGCAGGTAACTAACGAGGGTAATTATAACAGATATAACTATAACAGATATAAAAAACGCCACGCCTGCGCTGAAACCGCAGCACAGTCACAGCGAAAGCTGGAAGAGCGGCGTTTCTAGAGCCCGTTAAGCTCTCTTGGGGCTACAATACAAGTAGACTAGAAAGGTACCCCACAACGCCATAAATCACAATTTTTGTCAAGTTGGGAAGCACCTACTAAGCCATTATTCGTCATTCTGCGGAGAAGCGAGGCACCAGCTACACGTCTGTAAGGCATTATGTGCACTTTGTTGACGCGACGACTGATGACGATGAAGAATTATGGCTCAGCCCTTTGTAATGGGTTGGAAGCTTTAAACGGCCCACCAGTTATGTAATTTGCATTGGGTGACGCCCGCTCGCTATTTCCCTCTCCCGTCATGGTGTATAACATATGTTGACGTGGGAGAGAGACGGGAGGGGGGGGGGGCGAAGAACTTTACTGAGACCCCGAGGAAATGGATCATGCGCTCATGGGCTTCCTTGGCAACCAATCCAAGTGCACTTGCGAGGAACCCACTACGCTATAAAGCATTGTAATTTTACTGATACCCCGAGGAAATGGATCTGCGCTTATAGGCTTCCTTGGCAACCAATACAAGTGCACTTGCGAGGAACCCACTACGCTCTAAATCATTCTAATTTTTGAGAAGTAGAGCAGCAGGCACTGTGCCTTTTTTTCGTCATTTTACGGTGATCCGTGGTACCTGCTAAACGCATGTAAGGCATTATGCGCACTTTGTTGATGCTGTGCCTGATGACGACGAAGAAATATGGCAGAGATCTTTGTAATGGGTTGGAAGCATTTCACAACCTACTCGTTGCGCAATTCGCATTGTGTGACGCCTGGTTACAGAATTCGCGTTGTGCGACGCTTGGTGCTTATTTTACTCTTCTACCACGCTATATTGCATATGCTAATGCGGTTCCTTCCCGACATGAAGCCTGTATAGGACCTTTTTGCAAAGCAGTTTCAAGCACCGGCATGGCTCAGAGGTTGAATACTGGGCTCCCACGCAGAGGGCCCAGGTTCGAACCTCGTTCCATCCTGGAATTTTTTTCTTATTTCGTTTTTTTTTTCTTATTTCGATCGATACTGGTTACGGACACCGGCGGTGGGGGCGGCGGACAACTACGGCGCCAAAAATGGCCGGCGAAATGATCTCATAACAGCTTTCGCTGTAAAAGGTAACGCCGACAAAGGAACAAGAAATCCTTGTTGCTTTTGCGCCATTCCCAAACCCTACACAACACAACTCCTTTTTGCGTGACAATATACCGGAAACCTAACGAACGCATGGTTATGATGTTAGCTGCCTGTAAAGCGTGCTTTGCGGATGGTTAGCTCGTATTGCGGCAAAACGTATTATTTCGGAAAAAGGTCAACAGGGTGTGCCGAGACAGGTTGAGTAAAGAAAAGAGAAATATGGTTGCCAGGAGATTTTCAGGCCACACTTCATTGCAGTGACAATCTAAGGAGGCAATATAAACGTCGATCCAGTAGCCGAGCGAAGAAATAATAAAGAAAGATAGGAACTGCACCAGGCACTGCACTTGACACTCAACAAAACCACGGAAGTGTTTCCTCTTGAGCTGTAAATGTCCGATAAAAAAATAAAACATTCTAAAAGCTACTGCGCTGTCACAGTGGGTGAAAACTGCGGCCATTGTGCCAGATGGGCTGGAATAGAAAGGAAAAATAATGGTGAGCGCGTGAGTTGTTCTTGTGGAAAATAAGCCCCCTTCCTCGAAAAAGAAAGCGAGCGAAAATACCACACTCGGTGTTTATATTTGGGGACGAAATATTGGCCTGAACAGAGATACAAAGCGACGAAAACTGTTCACAATAAGTTATCAGTAAAGACTAGGAGGACGCTTGAGCTTCGCCTTCAAGAGTAGAACGCGACAGCGTGATCGGGCCCCGCTCGCATTTTCTTCCCATTCGCTTGTCAGGCTTCGCATCTCGGTGGATATCTCAACCGTGCCTCAAGAAAAGGAATGCCTGTGCGTGTAACATTATTTAAACTCCCCTAAGATGCACGCCTACTGCAAGTGTAGTTGCGAAGGGCCCCCTGCGACATAATTCAACATTTTGCGAATCAGCAAATTATCCACTTTGTCCGTAAGTCAATTTGCGCAGCTGCACACTTTGTTGATGCTGTTGCTGATCAATGAATATGCCTCAGAGCTTTGTAATGGGTGAAGCGCAGTGAACAAATGAAATTTTTGTGGTGCCTGGTGCAACTCTACCATTCTGCAACGCAATAGTAGATGCGTTAGCGGCACTCTTCGCACTAGATGACACATGTAGAGGTTTCTTTTTTCAGAAGCAGCTCCTCGCACTGGCGTAGTCTAGTGGTAGAACACCTGACAGCCACTCAGAAGGCCTGGGTTTGGTTCCAGCTCGAACACATGACTTTTTTTATTTTATTTTTATTTATTTGAATTTGTCGCCATTTTTCGCTCGCAACCAACGCCACCACTACCGACACCGGAACTTCTTTGACACGGGGTCTGTAGTGCTATCTCGTTAAATCATTTTACTAGAGTCTGTCCGCTTTTGTGGCATCAGTAGTAAAGATGTCACGGTAAGCTTCTGATTGAAAACAGTTGGAGGTGCGACGTAGCTCGCCTTGCGTTTCCAAGGTGCGAAAGAAAAGAATCAGGACTCATAAATTTCAAAACGTTTTCATTGCTTTCAGAAAAACATGCATTATGCATTGTCAGTTTGGTATCGAAAGACTTCAATATAGACACGTTGGAAGCCACGTGACACAGGCTACTCCATTTCGCTTGCAGAAAAAGAAGATTCCAAGGACTTGTTGCACATTTTCGGAGAATCTTGTGCCCATAGTGTAATATAAAAAATAGATTGAAAAGTTGTTTTTGCGTGCCCTAAAAACAGCAGGCATATGTTGGCGCGGTCTATTTCCCTCTCCATCACATACTCTTTCACATATCGAGTATGTATTTGTTATCCAACAAAATTTAACCTAGAAACTCGGAAGGATCTTCAGAAAATGACGCATATCCCTACCCGACGCATCGTGACAGTCGGAGTGCAGCAAATCCTTCGATTATATGAACTGTCACTCAAGTGTCACAAGAAGCGATACGCAGTTCTTCGGTTGAATCGCGTTACTGCATTCTTCCGCGGATATCGAGGATACACGCGAAATAATAAAAAAAAGGGTATATGTGTACACTAACCAGTTCTAACGCACCCAGTCCGAGTCAGTGCGCCGATAAATTGGTTAAATCTGGCAGATGCACTTCGTGATGTTTACTTAAACGATAACGCGCGATTCTATTTCTCATTGTTTGCGAAAGTAAGTGGCGCAAACACGGACAAAAGAGATATACGCGCTTTTTTTTCCCTCCGCGAGGAATACATACCAGATAACTCGACGTTGTGTTTTTCTGAAAACGCTTTACTTTCTTTTGCAGTTAATGTTTTCTCTGTAATTTTAGGCTGCATTGCATTACTGTTGTTGTCTCCAACATGGCTGCATAACCTGCTTGCTTTTCGTTCAATGCGCGTGCATCTAGGAAGCCGTCAGTTTATGCATCGAGAGGGTGGTGCCTATCTATGGCGCCGACCACTCCTCTTGTCTTGCATAGAAGTAACTTCGTTAAATGGTGGACAATCTCAAAACAATACAAATGGGTACATGCACGAACACTCACGAGTCCCAGTCCTTCAACACAGACAAGTGTTCACTCAATTGGAAAGTTCACAAAACGCAATTATGCGCACGAACAAAATGTCCACAGAGAGCATCTTGGTCAGTTTTTATGTTATACGTGGACATTTCTTGTTGTGCTTGACGTTTGTAAGCATTTGCCTGTGCGTGTTTATGCGTTAATGCGTTCGTTCGCAACCATGAGGCGGCTGCTCCGGTTTTTACGTTGCGCCAACGACTTCGAATTCAGACTTAGGTGCCCGAGCTGTAGCGGCAAGTATGTGTACTTCTATGTCAGGTTACGGGTCATTGAAACCTGAAGTCTGAAACCTGAGGTGATTGAAGTCGTGCAATGCTTGGACTTTGGGTGTGCATCCATGTTCCTTTTTTCGTGCCGTCTTCACCGTGCCGTTAAATCTGCTGAATCTATGAACCGCTTAGCCTAACAATGTGCCTCAGAGAGAGAGAGAGAGAGAGCGAGAGGGAGGCCCTTTATTAGAAAGGCAGATTTTTTCCGGCGTGTAAATAACCGCTGGCATGCTACTCCCTATGGGTGTTGGGAATTGGATTACAGATTCTAGACGAGAGGAAAAAATAATGAAAAAGAAGGAAAGAATACAAATATAGAATGCGCAAATGAACCTGATACTAATAATTACAACTGTGATGTCAGGTAAGTCTGGGCTAAGTCTGATAAAGATGGGCAATGTTGCCTTGAAGCACTCAAACATAAGGCACGCCACACGACAGTGCGAATGATATGGCGTTTCCGCTTGGACACTGGAGATTCAGGAAGGAGGTGTCGAGAATACTGTTGAAAATTTTAAACGTTACAGACCTCGCATGAGACTGGTGATAAGTGTACTGAGGTGTGGTGTGGTGATATGGGGCTCAGCACAGCACCGTATGCGGGACAGCTCATATACCACCGGCATGTGTATTGTTGCGTCGCGCTGCGTTCGCCAGACTGGTAGCCTGCCCGCGCTTCTCTTTTAAAAAATGTGCACGTTTTGTGTAGAGGGCGCGTAGAAAATAACTGACTAGTCGCGCTCTCATGGTTATGTAAGGAGTGGTCGAGAATAAAGTCGGGCTTTTCGGAACGCGACTCTCGTGCGTACGGTGTCTCTTGCGAAGTGCTGCGCTGACGGCGCGTTCTAGGGCATTGCCCTTACCAGCAGAGCGTCTTGACATTTTGAACGTTTTCAACATAACCTGAAAGGAGGAAACGGCGCGGGGCAGTTGCCTTCAAATCTCGCAGGGCTTGATTTGCCGCCGACCTACAACATCCTGCTCCTCCGGGATTTTCTGCATAAAATAGTTAATCATTAAAGCTTTCCAATAAGACCAATTTCTTGCAGGCCAATTTCTTACAGGTAACCGCACCGGGCGTTGGAGCTAATATGCTGCGTAGTGCTAACGAATGATGGCAAGTCGTGTCAACTTGCCGCTCAAGAAATTGTTTCTCGTCGCGGTATATACATCATACAGTATTCGCCCACAGGGTAATGCTGAGCAAGACAAGGTGACGCGGAACGAGGCGATGCGCGTCTAAGAATAAAAGTCAATACTGTGCACTGTTTGGTGAGCGAAGTAAGGAGAAGCGATAGCCGTTTTAGGAGCAGCCGCTGCGTGCCAGGAGAACTGCACGAGGGGTGCACACAAGCAGCAGCGAGTGTTGCGAGAGCTTCCTTCCTAGTCGGCAGTGCACATCGGAGCTCTTTGTGTCTGCTGGGGGTCTCGGACATGCAAAATTCAGCGCGGCGAAACAGGCAGAGAAAGAAAAGAGAACGAACGCCTTGGCTCTCTTCCAGCGCTTCGGTGCATACGGAGCTGCTCTGTGTTCGCTTGAGTAATCTGCTAACACGGTGCCTGTCACTGGGGTTCGGCCAACCAGGATTTAAGGGCACTGCGCTTTCTCTTTGCAGCCTCTCTTCTGCTGAAACAGTCGCGATGCTCCAAGATGCACTGTGTAGTTGTTCTTCGCGCTCTTTTTCTCTTGAGCGAACATTTATCTATTTTGCTTTCTCTGATTCTCCAACTTGACGCACAAGGGGGACATACGTTAGGTTCAACTTAATAGAAGCGATGGTTTCGTTTTATGGCGTTTATCTTCCCTAGGCCCGTTTATTTATACGCGTTTGATGGCGTTTTATTTTCCCTCGCTGGCATGCTTCTAAGAACGCGCACAAGTGCGATTTCACGGTCGCTGCCAGTACCTGTTACACATCACTTTATCCTAATGCGCATTTAACAGATGTAACGTAGCTCTCAGTGTACTCATGATACACTTACGTAAGACAGTCTACATCGCTATGACTGTTGCAAAATTCGTCATGCTCGCGTATCCAGTCGTCCATCAAGGGAGTATGTCGGGGCAAAAACGGTTGGTGCCTTGGCCATTATTGTTAGTGTTCGTATTTCCCCCCCTAAATCTACAATGAAGATAGACGTTTCTCTCGATTTCAATAAATTGCTTATTGATTTTCTTTGAATAAATTTCTTAGGGTATAAGCTCAAAAGTCGCAGCGTTTTCCTTTTGGTAATGTTGCATGTAGTAACCATGCAAAAAGGGAATTTAGTAGCCATGAAAAAATCAGCAACGGCGAAAGGACTTGAGGCGTTTGTTCACGAACAATCGAGCTTGTTCGTGTTCATTTTCAGTGTCCGCTTGCTTGTGTGCATTATTAACGCAATAGCATTAAATAGCTCGTTTCGCAGAAATTCCGGTGTCGCTGTCGGCGTCGGCGTCGGCGTCGGTGGTTGTGAGCGAAAAATAATAATCTTGTCCGTGACCGAAAAATCTAGAAAGATGCAAATAAAATAATAAACAACTTCGGCCGGCTCGATGAGAATCGAACCCAGGCCGTCTGCGTGGCAAGCAGATGCTCTACCACAGAACCACGCTATTTCTCGAAACTGCTTCGAAAAAAAAAAACACTATATGAATAATCGATAACGATGCACATAAAGTAAATAATAAAAAAAATTTGGTTTGAGTGAGAATCGCACCCAGGCCGTCTACATGTAAAGCAAGTGTTCTACCACAGAGCCATAATATTGCTTGAAACTGCTTGGGGAAAAAAGACTATACAATTATCATATTGCGTATGATATTGCATAATATTGTAATATTGCGTGGTAGAAGCGTAGAATTGCGCCAGGCGTCAAAACATGTGAATTGCGCAAAGAAGGGGTGTTTTAAAGGCCCACCCATTACGAAGCGCTCAAACGTATTTAATCATCATCAGCTGCGAAAGCATCAACAAAGTGAGCAGCTGCGTGTGGATTCGCGTGTTGCCTTACGCACGTGTAGAGGGCCCTTCGATGATTCTCAAAACGAGTAATTATGACGTAGCGGGCACTTAACAACTTTACTTGCAGAAGGCATTCTAGGATACTTTGAAACGGCCAATGTTACGCGCACAGTCGTTCTTTTCCTTACGGCACGGTTGAGACATGCACCGAGAACCGAAGCCACGCTAGCATTTGAGAAGAAGATGCGCACGGGGCACGATTAAGCTATGGCGTTCTACTCTTGAAGGCGAAGCTCAAGCGTCCCGCAAGTTATTAGTTCCAGCGTTACTTTGCACTTGAAACCTCTTTCTTACCACAGAGCTTCTATAAGATGTCGGAAAGCTGACGCCATTTTTAATTCGCAAGGACTTGCATGAAGCCATAATAATTAAGATTAAATGCAAGGTAAATAAAGGCTGCTTTCTGGGCTTTGTACAAGAGATGCAGCAAGAACTGCAACAGATACTCCACAGATCAATCGCCCGTCACTTCAAGCTAGATCCGGCTTCGTTCCAGCCTTTATTAAATGCTTAGCTGGGATCGACCATGTTCCATGTTACATCCCCGGCAGATAGATTTCTGGCATCCGATGTTGCAATTGGAGCCGCTCACTTGGGACACGGTCTTTGTCTACTGTCATATATCTGGGATCTAGCGCTTTCGCAACAGACCTTCGAGGGCCCGTACACGTTGATGGGTCGCGCAAGGCCTTTGCTCTCTTTGTACAATGATGACGATGTTAATGGTAATGCGACCTTCTCTCCTGACACCGGGTGATGGCGAATACTCATGAACGCATAGCGCAGTGGGATCGCGCGGGGACCCTGGGACGTACGTGCCCAAATCCCTTGGTCAAATAAAGTTTTACCTCCTCCTACCACCTAGCTCGTACCTTAAGTCGTTCTAGGGCGTTTAACATTCAAATTATATATATTCTAGAAGCTGCTGCTGTTGAGGATTATGATGACGATGATACTTATTGCCGTACCGTTAAAGTGACGCAGCAGTCTCTTCCAATAAGCTGTTAGATATATTCCACTCCACCGTGGTATATCTTCTTCTTAACTTATTTTTAAAAAATTACCTCGAAAGCTTGCCATATACAATCCTATCTTTCTGCGGTGTGCTGCTATCGACTCCTTTAACAAGTCCGGTTCTATCAATCTTTTTTTCTGCTTCTTCCCCAGCAATACCTTAAACGCCTCCGGCTCATATCAACCATGACCCAGTTAATAGTCACCTCCTCTCTGAAACATAGAGCATCCGAAAGAACGAAATAAAAGGAATGGTTCGAGGGAGCTCGTCTGTTTGCTAGAGACAACCGACACTACGTTGAAGTTGTGTCTAACAACCTACCACACTATAGTTGAAAGTAACGAATAGCGTCCCCTATGTATTCCTTGGCTTAAATGTTTGTTGTATTCATTAGGGTGCATCGAAAGAAAGCACTGAAAGACTACAAAGAGAAAGAGGCAGCAACCAGCGCCACCAGAAGCAATTTGTTTGCGCCGAAGTCGCATACCTCCGACTGGGATACGTTCACGCTACGCGTACACTACAGTTAAAAGTAAGAAATGATGTTCCCTGTGCTTTCCTTGGTTTAATTGTTTTGGGGTTTATTGTGTCTAACAATAGCCTCTTGAAGACGTGAATCGCGGTGGTGTAGTTGTGATGGTGCTTGACTACTGACACGAAGGTCGCGCGATCGAATCCCAGCCGCGGCGGCTGCATTTCGACAGAGGCAAAATGCTAGAGGACCGTATGCTTAGATTTAGGTGCTCGTTAAAGTATCCCAGGTGGTCCATATTTTCGGAGCACTCCACTACAGCGTCTCACATGATCATATCATGGCTTTGGGATGCAAAACCCCAACAATTTTTATATAATTATTGCAAGACGTCAAAACAGAAGCAGACAATAACCAGCGCCACCTGTAGCAATTTGTTTGCGCCGAAATCGCATCTCTTCGAAGGAGCCTCAGGCTAAAATATGCTCGCGCTACGCGCATGCGTGATCACTCCAAAAGCACGGGGCAGGATTATTCGTCGGCGAGTGTCGCGAACACGTGGCAACAATGAATGTCCCAGCCAGTTCCTTCTTCAATACCTTCAATCCTAAGTTCTTATCTTTTGCTCGCAGTGATCTGAATGCCGTCTCCCCGAAGCATTACGCTATGCAAAGCAGCCTTGGAAGATCAAATACCAGATCAAAAAAGAAAACAGCAGTAAAATAGTCTACTCCATCTGTATCCCTGCTGAACAAACCAAGCCAACAGGTGCTACACAAGATAAATATTAAAGAATTCCTAGAACGGCCCGACTTTTCACTAAAGGGTCCGTCTTTCTTGGGGAGAAAAAAAAGCTTGTTTTTTCCCTTACACGTAGGACAAGCAAATCGCCAGTCATGCAGACGTCCTCAGCTTGGGTCTCCACGGTGGACCCTCGCGAGCGGATTCCCTCCATTCGCTTTGAAAATATTTTGTCTTGTTTCCGTATTCTTCCTGTCTTTTATTTTCAATACTCTAACCCTCGAGGCGCGGCTTTGAAGACGAGGACGCCCGCATTCGATTTATCTACCGTTGATTAGATTCTCCCTTCTCTTCCTCAATTTGAAGGCACTAAAGGATTCCAAACTCGAGGAATTTGATTTTACCCTGCGTTTCTGTGGAGGTGTTTATAGATTCAATGCGTCTGCACTGTTTTTTTTTTCTTTTCGCATCTCGAAAAGTATGGTGTTGTACGTTCATTGTTCCAGATCGTGCATAGTTTTCATCATGACAATTTTTAACCAAGCTTGCGCTATTTCTTCTGCTCATTTTCACCGATTTGCTATTCCAGGTAACATTCGTTGTGCAGCTAACTAGCACAAAAACTGCAAATGGTCTGGGTATCATCGTATGTTGCAGAATTTTCGAACCATCTTGTGTGTCACGTGATGATTGCGCTGCGTTCTCTCGTTACAACTCACCTTCAGCAATGTATATGGTCGAAACAGGAGATTGTCCTCATTGTTGACGACATTGATTTTAACTCTACTGTTTTGCATTGAACGCATGTACTTGCAGATAACATAGTCAGCAAGTTTCTATGGCAAGTGGTGCGCCGTGGAGCAACTAGTCAAAGTGGTGTTGTGGGGAGTCACTTCTCGCCTTCTCGCCCAGTATTTGTACGCACACTTTAAAGGGCCCCTAAACCACTCCGAGTTCAAAGGCGAGTGAGTGGTTTCTTTACCGTGTTCACTGCCCTTCCTACAGGCGCTATCTCCTCCTCGCCCCTTATTTCTTCATAAAACACGTGGACAATGTCAGCACTAAGCGTTGAGCCTATCAGGATTTCGCGCTTTTCGGCCAAACGCTGTTATCTCCGCTTCCGCAGTCGAAAACGCACAAAACGAAGTGAAATCAGTTGATCGCACACGATAGTCGTGCGACACAAGGCAGAACTGGCGTGCGACTGCATGGCGAAGCGGGGTAGGAGACAATTCACAACCGATACCCCTCGTATATGGACCAATCGAGAGCTTATTTCCTCATGGCATCACGTCTGCAGACTGTTGGCGTCACCAATTGTGCCAAATAGACGGGAATTTTCGGAGGTTGCTTGGGTCGATTTAATACTGGCCAACCCCGCCGAAGGGACTGCCTTACGACGTCACGTAACGAGGGCAAAATGCTGTTTATTCGAGCGCGACATCCGTCCGACGTTGATATGAACAGAACTAAGTGTATACTTTTCATCTCCATCTCTTTGTTATCGTTTACGGGCTTCCTTTTTTTCTTTTATTATTTTATTATTTTTTTCTGTGAAGCACAAACAAGGGCAAGTCTCTTCTTCAACTGTCCATCCGATGCTTTGGCGATGCTGCTTCGATATTCCCATTCGTTGTTGTCAAGTTGGCGCGTCTAAGAGCACTCACCGGAAAAGCGGCCCAGTGCGTTCTCCCCTGCGGTCCTGGCCAAACGGCCGATAAACGGGATAACTCTGGTCTCCGCGCGTTCGCGAGGCTGCTGAGAAGTGCAGCGTGGAGCTATATAACGATTCAGCCCCGAGGCACTACTTGATGGACGGAGCACTCTCCATGTATATAACACCGCGCTGACGTGACGAATGATGGATTACCGCGGCCGCTGGACGCGCTTATATAAACAAGAGGACCCGCAGCGGCGCTAGGATGCTTTGTTCTCGCTGTATATGTTCTTGCGCTCTCATTTCGTACCTTGTTTCGGGCGAGCTACCGCGTCGTCATCACCGTCGGTATAGCTGGACTTCGTGTCTACCCCTGCTAACCTAGTCATGAGCTGGTCGTGGCCGGTTGTGCTGCCGCCTATGCGGGCCTGTCCGCCCCATCAGCCCGAGGTTTTTGTTCTGGCCCCTTTTTGCTTTGTTTGTTTCCTTGGCGCATGCAGAATGAGCGACGTTTATGCGACACCGTCGTAAAGGGGTGCCTACGAGGGTGCTCGCTCGTTGGGCACGTGGGCGTGTTGGATGTTGACTTTATTACTAGGGTGACTCCCCGTTCTTTCGTCCGTGGACCTTGGCCGCTCTCAGTAAGGAGCATGGGTGGAGAGTACGTCGTTTAGTTCGAAAGCTGGCTTGGCCATTGTCCTAGGCGTTTGCGCATAATGTCGAGCGAGTGAGGGGAGGGGGGTAACAGGAAAGGCAGGTAGGCTAATTCGACCATGTTCAGTTTGCTACCTTGCACGTGGGGTAGCTTCCTAATGTGGTAACGATGTTAAAGTGTGTGAGAGAGAAAAAAAAATCACAGCATATCCACGGGTGAATGATGAAGAGCTTGGGCGAAGCTCCTGAAGCAATCATGGTTACACCGTGGAATCTTCAGTGGTTTCGCCCAGCAGTAATCAAAGCGATAGCCCAGTACATCATCAAAGGCGTGACAAACACTGTATATATTTATACAAGAAATTTTATTCATCGTAAGTGGCAGCTAGACGTGACTTCCGTTCCCCCTTCATTATAACGGCTTTATGGCCGGTGAAGTGATGGATCGGTGATGGGTCGTAGTGGGATGTTTGCAAGACGAAGTAGTGGGCAGTTTGCAAAGGATCGGTGATGGGTCGTAGTATACTGCCGGTTACGCCTTACGCCGGAGGCCTTACGCCTTACGCCGGACAAGGTTAGACTAAGAGGAGCTTCGCCCCTAAAAAAACGTTTAATGAAGAATGGCAGGTTAGTGAAGGTGGAAGGGTCCTTTACTCGAGCAAACATGACCTTCAAAGCGAAAACAAAATATAACATAGCGAGCAAGCACGTTAGTGCTTGCTGGACCACATGGGCCCGGCGGGCGGTACAGGCCACAGGGTTCCTGGAAAAAAGGGCCCTACCACCTTCACTAACCAGCCATTCGTTTGAACCTTAAAGTGAGAAAAAAAGAAACATAGTGAACAAGCTTGTTAGTGGCCTCTCAGAGCATGAGAACACGGCGTGGCCTTTTAATTACTCATTCGACTGGTTCTATGGCAGCGATTGCGATTTTCGAATGCCGAGCGTGCTATATACCAATTTGCAATGGCACGGTGAACTCTAGACATTGGAGCCACAGTACAGTCTGGCCCAGCCGAATGTTGCCTGCAAAGCGGTCGAACGATCCATGCGATCAAGATTTCGTGGGATATCAGTTGATCTCCCAGATTGAAAGAGAGAGAGAGAGAACTCTTTATTGAAATGCAGAGAATTTAGCCGGCGTGCAGAAATCGCTGACATGCTACTTTGCATAGGGAACGGAAGTAGGGAGAGAAAATCAGGTGGATAGAGGGGCATGAAATACAAAGATAATGTTAAAAGAGGGAAAAAAGTATAAAAATCGGGCAGCGAGTTTTCTTACTTTTGGATGAGGACGTGTGGTGATGTAGTCCTTCATTGTGCGGATCGTCCTATAATGAGATCCAGATCGAAACTGAGAGTACCTTAGAGCACTCCAAAGAGAGAAGGGGTCGGTGTAATGAAAATACGATCACCATTTCAGGTTTAAACTAACTAAAAAACGAAGAGAAGTGTTCTGAAGCTACCACACCATTTACTTTCTTCATTAAAAAACTGTTCCATAGAAAGATAGCATACTGGAAAGACCACTGTATTATTTCTTTGCTTAGTTATTTCTTAATTTATTATTTTTCTGCTGATCTGTAGTTGCCCCGATATCATTTGGCCCGTCGTGCTCGAACGCCTCTGAAAGAAGCGCGCAGCCAGTCGTGCCGCTCCTTGGCTGATTCTTCGGCTTTTCGGTTAAACGCTGTTGTTGTTTCGTTCTTCTTTCCGAAAAACCGAGCGCCACCACCTTTATGTCGCTCGCCTCTTCGCTCGGACCGCGTCGCTCTTTTAATTTTCTCTGGCGCGCTCGACGACCATCGTCTTAAGAAAGAGGCGACGGCTAAGGCATCTATTCCCACTCTTTCCATCTCCTCGTATAAGCTGTACGCCCACCTTGTTCCGTGGCCGTCAGAAGCACCGCGACGCCTCTTTCTTCACTGCATGACCACAACAAGAAAGTAGATCGGGGCAGCCGACGGAGAAATGCGGAGTTAAAAGTGAAAAACAATCAAACAAACGCGGAAAGTGAGAAAGCTCGAATTGCGAACAACAAAAGTCGAGGCACCGCTTCTTCGCCAGACTCTCGTATAAGAAGAGACTCGCCTCCAAACGCACTGCGCTGGCTTGACGGGAGAAAGAGTGCTCCGACGGGCCCAAAACGCCTCGGCACGGTCGCCTTCTCTAATGGATCTGGCGGGCCCCGTTCAGTGAGGCGCTGTTTCACCTGAAACCACCCCCCTCTCTCACCTTCTCTCAGCTTCTTTCTATCTTCTTCAATGTTTCTTTGTTTTCTCATCGTCACTTCGCATCTTCTCAAAGTAGTGCATTGTTGCACCCCCCGCTCCCCCCCCCCTCTTCTTTTACTGAAGACCGTTTTACCTCTGCCTGTAGAATGGTGGATAGGCAAGGAATGAAGACAGCGGGAAGAAGGGAGAGTGGGGAAGGGACGAGAGGATGTGGATGAGGAACGGTTGGTGACTTTTCATTCATTCGTTAGTTCGTTCGGAGGTAGGCAGGTTCACTTGCACGTTAGTTTGTAGTAGGCGTTGAGTTCGCCACCACTGCCGTTCAATTATGTGATTGTGGTTGTGTCAATGGTCGGCGACGCATTGGCGCGAGAAAGTGTGTCCGGCCTTTATTATAGGGCGGTCTGTTTCCGCGCTCACACAGACTTCATCTCCGAGTGTTCCACTCTCTCTGTCTCTCCCTACATTGATTTTTCTCAGCTCTTCTTTCTTGATCCCTGCTTTCAATCTCATATCGTTAGATTTCACTTATTTGTGTTTCAGCCGAATTTCGTACTTACTTATACCTAGCCCTTTGGTGCGCCGAACCAAAGAAAGGAAAATAGAAATTCGCCCTTAAGCGGTACGGGAAACCGACTTCGCCTACATTCTTCTTCGCTCATTCTTCCCGCTTATCTTTTCTTATATATAACTTACGCTATTTTTATTTCTGCACTTTTCTCCTGTTCGGTATATCGTCGTTTTGATAGTGTCCTAGATATTTAATTTTCTTTTCTCTTCTTTCCAACGTGCCCCATTTCTAGATCGGTGCTTTTATGCACGGAAGATTTCCGCCGGAAACTGACTTCACCGGCGGAGCTGACTCGCCGACAATGCGAGACCTACCATTACAACGAAAAAAAAAAAAGTTAGAAGAAGAAACGAACCAAAGAACGAAACGTCAAAATTGGAATGAATGTTAGATATATCAGAATAACTTTCAAATCAGAAGGAAAGAAGTCGCACATAAGGGAGGCGCAGAACATAAGGAAAACGGTTGGGTGGAAGATGAATGGCGGCGAACATCTAGGTGCGGATCATCAGGTCCTTTGCGGCCGTGCCGCGTTCCTCCGCTGGCAAAGCGTATAACGCTTGGTTGGAGTTGACGAGAAAAGTACAAATAATAAAGGAAAAATAAGAGCGGGCGATTTAACAATGAGGTCTGCCAGGCAGCTTTTACGGAGACTGTCTTTACGCCTTGGTGGGTCCATTGGGTCCAAGTGATTTCAATTTCAAACGCTGGATATCTTCTCTGGTAATGGTGTGTGATTTGTGCGTTCATTACGTTATCTTTACTGACATAATAGTGTTTAATACGCCAAACTTCGCGTACGACTGCGAAACGACCTTAACAAGTAAGCGTACCTCTGTTTTTGTTCGTATGGCAGATTCAGCTTTGTACATACCTTAAAAGACGGCAATGAAACGTGATGTGTTACGTGGTGAGAACGGTACATCCATGAAGGTTAAATCATTAAAAAACTGAAAACTTTCATGTTTTTTTTCTCTCGCTTAAGAGCAATTAAACAGTGTCATGATAGGTAGCTAGAAAGAGATCCTCTTTACATACATGTATCTATAACGTGAGTGACGGGGTTCTTTATTTGATGTATAGTTCCATCCAGGCATACAGCGAGATCTAGCGAACCAAATGTTTCAAGTGAAAAACGACAGGAAATGGAGCCAATGGCGTATGTACCATCACTGCGAATACTTAACTTATCAAACTGCCCATCTTCCGTTTCTTATCTGTACACAGGCACGTCAAAGCCAAACAGTCACGCATAGTTTATGATTCTGTCGCACGCAGAAAAAAAAAATGAATGGACAGTGTACAATCCCTTCTTTTAAATTTTAGCAATGCTAATCGACCTCTTCGTTGGTCTTAATGTCTGGAGCGCGAAAAATAAGATTCGAAGCAGAAATTACTGTATAATATCTGTGGTTTAACGTGAAAAAACCACGATATGCTTACGAGGTACACCGAAGTGGAGGGCTCCGGAAATTTCGACCATCTCGGGTTCCTTGACGTGTACTTTAACGTGCCACCAAGTTTGTCGGAAGCTATTACTGGCGAATATTGGGGATATTGCAGCTTTACATTCGCAGTATTCGCAAAGCTCGCGTCGGTGATTTTGTTAAAAGCCCCCAGAAAACAACCAAGTAATTATTTCCTTCACTCTTCTTTAGCACGTTTTCTTCTAGTGACCAAATTCATTCTCTCGCCTGCTGTCGCTCACATTTATTCTCTCAACCTCCGCTTCACCGCCAACACTTGCTAGTTGAAATACATAGAAACAGAAATGAATAAAAAAGACAACCAGAACAGAATTACTCCACTCCAAATACAGCTCGAAGCATGGCCTTGGGAACACAACGTCTCCCCGTCACAACCTCTGACGCGTCACTCCGGCGCAAGTCGAGTTCGGGGTCGATCGAAGTGACAATCGGGCGCGACTTTTCGATTCGGAAGCTGGCAAGATTTCCCTGCGGAACTTGCTCAGACTCATGCCTTCTTTTTTTTTCGTCTTCTACACAAAGGAAGAAGAAACAGTTAAATAAGCATAGAAGAAGAATCGAAGGGGTGGTGGGGGTGATGATGTGTGTGTGTATGTGAACTGAGGATAAGAAGAAGAAGACGCAACCGGCGCGACCACAGGAGTACGAGGATAGGCGGTTGATCGGACTGGTCACGCTTGGACGGGCGCGGTTCCCGACGGGACGATACGGGTGACGCTTGCAGACAGCGCGCGAATCGTTTCTCCTTTGTGCACGTCGACACGGGGGCGGTTGAGGCGGCGGCGACAGTTGCTGTGCCGGCTTGAGGTTCCCGCGGTAGCGTGCAAGAGCGCGGCGAACCGCGCGTTTCCACTGCGGTGCGTCCCTGGGTGCATCCGCGTTGCGTCCGTTACAACCGTGCAGAGGGCCGTCACGCTGTGAGCGTGGGCGGACACGTTGCGTGGACATTGTGTACACGCGGTGAAGACTGAACGATGGGGGATGCGCAGATTTGTTGAAAAGGGATGCGCGTCGTCACCTCGGCGCTTCCCCTTGGCACGCCAGTCGGTGTACAGTCAGCGTCGAAAGTTTAAAGACCACGAGACACAAGAAAAAGCTGAATAATCCTGCGGCTTCGGCAGGCAGCCTTAAATTTAGGTTGCCGGCCTGTTATAAAACGCGCTTAAGACATGCACTGTGCAGTTCGACCGGTGGCAGTCACAAATTGCTGAGAAATGAAAGGCTTTCTCAAACCTAGAGTTCTCCTCACTTTGACGTCGACTAAACTTTTGAGTCCGTATCGTGGAACGAAGGCGGGGAATAGAAAATGTGATGAAAGAGTGGGCCTATAACACAGACTTTCCATTTTGCTTGCTCATACCAACGACATGTGAAAGTCTATTAGTGCGGAAGCCTTAATGCCTTATCAAGTGACAAAAGTGACCGTCGGCGACGGTAAGAATTAAAAAAAAAAAGAAAAGAAATTCGGACGGTGTCGCTCGAGATTCCAAGATGGGTCATACGAGATGTGACGTCATCATGAGGTTGCAGGTCGCCGTAATTTGTGACCTCATCATGACGTGTGTTGACTTAATCACGTGACATCGTCGCTTGGTCAAAGGTGGGCCTATCCCGGAGGCCCTGCAGCAACACGCGAAGTTCAGAAAGTTTCAGGGAGTGAGAAAGGATCAATACAATCGACTAAGAAGTAAAGGAAGAAGAAGAAGGCTTTAGGCGAGTGCGTGAGGGACCTTGTGAGTTTTTGTTTCGTGACTTGAAGCCCTGTTGTTGACCTAAGATCAAGAAGGGAGCCGACGGATGGATACACGTTATAGGTTTCAAAACAGGAGAAAGTGCCTCAGATCAGGCTGGCCGACGTTTCGATAGGGGACCTATCTTTGTCAAAGGCGCCTTGTCATCCCTGGCGTGTTAGTAAGCGCAATGTGCCTTCTTTCTAAATTACTGCACTGGAGCACCTTGTTGCTACAGTAAGGATTTTGCTAAACTCTATGCATGGCCAGTAAATATCAGTGAATTAGAACCAGAGTATCTTGCGTAGTTATGTGCCGATTAGGCATTCACGTGTATTGGTATTTTAATTACTGAGATGAGTTGCACAGTAACCGTAAGATCGTACATGGCGATTACTCACGCTGCTTGTTGCTTAACTGTTGTTTTACTTAGCAAATAACACTAGAATCGAAAGCTTCGCTTCACCAGACATTGACGCCAACGCCAAAGAAGGTCCCTTACTGTTCATCCCATTAAAAAAAATATATATTGGGTAGTTGCGCACTAGTGGTTTGAAAACTGTGGAAACAGCGAATTGGTGGCATTTCCCTCACTCTCACATCACTCCTCCTCACCCTAACTTCCCTTTTCTACCTCCATACTAGAGCAGCAGCTCTAGTATGTAACGACATCTAGCATGTGACGACCTCCTGGCTGTACCGTACTTACATGGCTATACTACGGTTTACCCTCTTCCCTTCTCATTTTCCTCCTGCTCACCTTCACTTCCCTTTCCCATCCTCTTGCTATACTATACATGGCTATGCTTTCTTTCTCTCTCTGCCTAATTCTCTCTCTCTCTTTCCATCTGTTTCTGTTTTTTTTCTCTGTTTCTTTCTCTCTCTCTCGTTCTTTCGCCCACAGCAACGCAATCATAAGGTTCCCATAAATGCTTGTTCTGCTAGCATGCTTGGATAGGCGAGTGTTTACGACGCTCGCCTTCAGACCGTGGGTACCCGGGTTCAATTCCCGCCTCGCCAATAGATTTTATTTTGTTTTATTTATTTCTCCTCTTCCTCCTCTCCTCTCCACCTCCTCCTTTCCTTCCTCCGACGCGTTGCTAGGCGACGCATGGCGACGTAATCGCTCGGCGAAGTTTTTCTGCTAACACCTAACGACCCAACCTCCGGATTAAACAGCTTCGCTGTTTAAAAATAAAATCGCTTCTCCTAGCCAATTAGAAGCTCAGGTGGATTCTGCAAAACTTTCGATTCAACTTCTCTTGAGCTCCCGACGTTCAAACTAAAGCTTGCCTCACACTGAGCTGAAAGCCAATCTGGAATTGAACTTCGCTTTGCCTAATCTGGAATCATACGCCTCCGATGCCCTAATTAAGCCCCCTGGTGCTGCCTAAGAGCAAGATTAAGTATTTTTTCGTTTGCTTACGTTTCAAGTCTGTATATACTTGCTTATCTTTTACAGTATCAGTGTCTCGCGCGAATGTAATCTCGCTCAGATGGTTAAAGATGCGTTGCGTTTTGCCATCTTGTTTTGCGCAACTTAAATCTTTAGGTTTGCTGTATGTATCCGGCGCTTGTGTTTCGTGTGTTCCTCTGTGATTTCGTGCAATTTCGCGGCGCCTGTTCACGATTGAGTATCCAATTAGATTTCTTTCTGCTTTGTCCCGCGTATCGGGCTGATTCATGGCAAATCTCAATATATTGGCGCACTGATGATTATTCCTCTGAATCTGGACTGAGATTAAGTCCTACTATTGCTTAACCAGCGAAGTATACCAACCGCCAACGGTGATGTTACGCAACAAGATTGCATTGTAGCGTTCTAGCTTTTTTCTAAACATATATATTAGCGGTCGCTCAGTGCCGAACAGGTGTGCCGGACAGGTGTGCGGCAGCAGCAGCTCTAGTATGTAACGACATCTTGAGGCGCAGAGTTTAACTAGAGGGAAGAGATAGCTAGTACTTATGGGAAGTACCATATCCTTTTAACCGCCTGTGCAAAACATTAGCGCACATAACCGTTATCGTGCGGCCCGTTTCGGATTCACATTCAACACGAATAATCGCGTGATACGACAAATCCATGCAGAATGCCCACTGGGAGTTGTCTGAGTGATGCGTAAGCGTGGAATCGAGCTTATTCAAAGCCTCCTTTATAAAACTTTATATAATATAAAGTTTTATTAAGGAGGTGTTGGTTTATTTTATAGCGCAAGTGGCACAAGGATGCCGACGAAGAAAAGGCGCACACGGGGCGTTAGCTTCCAACAAGAATTAACGCTCTGAGTCGTCCTTTTGATTTAGGTTTGCCTGTCTCTTTCCTGTGGCTGGAAGGTGCGTAATTACGTGTGATTTTAAACGCCGTTTGTGATGATCACGCTCTCTGGCGTTCAGGCAATAACGTTATCTGAACGTAATTGTTGTGAGCGGCCGCGTGCTCGTTTGTGCTTTCGGATGCACGCGTCAGGAAATTCTTAGGAGTAAGCAATATTGCACTCACAGCGCTGAGAATGCGTCACTAAGAGCCTTCCCTCAAGTTCATATAACTGCTTACCGCGAGATTTCGACAGTTTATAGCGAAGTGGTACGAACAGTTCAAATAACTGTTTGTGCCACTTCGTTTCCCTGCCGTGTTTCGCTTAAGGGACCGCTCATTGATACACGTCTTTCGTCTTAAAAAAAGAAGAAAAAAAAGACACAAGCCAAGAACGACAGCCTCAACTGCTCCATACTTTTTGTGCTACCTATCATTATCATTTGCGCTACCTAACAACTAGGCCGATCAAATTGTTAAGTTTCTCTGGTAGTTTCTCTCTCTCTCGTTCGTATTCTTTTCCTAAAGAAAAAAGCATCAACATCATTTTGAGCATCATCATCACCACCATCATTTCGTTTTAATTATTTATTTACTTATTCACTCCTTCCTCTGTTCACCTGACCTGTGTGACACCTACTACTACTACTACTAGTACCATTATTACTACTTCTACTGCTACTACTGCTGCTACTACTAATTCGCCACGGCGTTCTAGTGGTCATGGTGCTCGAGTGCATGCTGACCCGAAGGTCGCGGGATCGAATCCCGGCCACGGCGGGCGCATTTTCGATTGAGGCGAAAATGCTTGAGGCCCATGTGCTTAGATTTAGGTGCACGTTAAAGAACCCCAGGTGGTCGAAATTTCCGGAGCCCTCCACTACGGCGTCCCTCATTGGGACTTTAAACCCTAACAATTATTATTAATGCTACTACTACTACTACTTCTACGACGACGACGACGACGACGGCACAGGGTAGACTAAGAGAGTTTCGCTGTAAGAGGTAACCAGAGTGTGGGCTGCATTAAAGTGTGTGAACAAGTCATCGCGAGGAGAACATTTTGCCTCTCTCAAGCAGGACGACGCGCAATTCGACGTAGTTTAGTCGGAAGTGCCGGTTATGGCTGGGGCCACTTGTGAGCCGACATTCGTGGACGTGGTCGCTAAACGAGCTCTTTTGCCGTTTCACCCCGCAGCGACGCGATCGTCGCGCGTGCTTCCGGCACGAAGGGTCGTGTACGGAAGTAAGAACGCCGAACGGAAGGAGAGAGGCTCACTGCACGGTACAAGCTTCTCAGCTAGCACACGGTGAATTATTGAGGCCGTTTTCTTAATCACGCGCGCCAGCTGCACGCTATAAGATATGTAAGAAACACTCGAGTCCGGGGCTCGCTGGAAACGAGAAAAAATAAATGAAAGAGAACGCAGAACGAAAGCGAAGTTGGGTGGTCGTAGCAGACATCCGGCTGTGTGGCTTGAAAGCAGCGTTCAGCGTTTTTGGTGAAAAGGAAAGAAAAAAAAAAGAAAGGGCCATCGTAGCAACTTTTCGCGACAACGCAACCTCATGTCCCTCTAACATTAGTGACTACGTTTAGGGGGGCCTTGTTCATATATTTATCTTGAATTATGAACGTGATGGCGTTAAAGAGCCTGTGTAACAGAAAATGCGGTGTCGGCGGCGTTGGTAGTGAGAAAAAAAATCGGCGCAGTCCGTGAATAAAAAATCCCGATGGGTGCAAAAAATAAAAGCTAGGGTTGGAGCCGCACTCGAACCCAATCTGGGCTACAGATACCAACAACGGCGGGGGTGATTCATTTCTACGACCCACATCCTGGTTGTTTATCCTATGCGCTTAGTCGTGGTTTGGTGATATCTCAGTTGTTCCAGGACATTATGTTCCATTTCAGGGCATGGATGTGATTATAGCGTACGTGTTATAGGACCAATGAAACACGTACTGTGCAGATTATCTCCGTACGGATAAACGTTCTAGGCTTCGCCAATGGAACGTTCGCTACGGGAGCAAATAGCCAGTTCTGACAGATGCACAACTCAATCAGTTGCCTCGGAGCTGGTAAGGGAGACTGACCGCGACTTCTCGCCAACTTGCGGGGCCCTCCACGGTTCGCCACGTTTTGTTTTCTCGCGTTGCCCACCCAAGATTGGAGCCACGTTTTCCGCTGGCTAGGACCAAGTGACGCGAATCTCGCCTTGCCGCTTCTATAACTTCACTTGGGAAACGGATACCCCGCTTTTATTCGTCTCTATTAGGAAAAAGCAGCCCCCCCCCCCTACCCCGCTTGGTTTTGGCATCTCCTCGGCCACTGGGTCACGTCTTCTCTCGTATTTCCAGAGTTGCGAATCTCCTTTTCTCCCTTCTTTCTTCTATCTTTTCTTTTGACTCTGGGAATCTTTCTTTTCCTTTCGTGATCGTTCGGAGTGAAGACAAAGAAACCTCGAGATTGACTCGGAAGCGCCAGAGTAGGGGAGATACTTTCGGGTGCGAGCCTCAGCGAGTCTGAGAAGAGTGAAGGCGCAGCCGGTTCGCCTTGTATGCGATAAAGTGTTGATCCTCCGGACTTCTTAGAACGTCGAGGCCGCTGCTTCCCGGGAGAATCGCTAGAGAAAGTTTGCCGTCCCTTCTCAGTGTGATGATAAAAGGCCAATAATGATATCTCACCTAACGTCTGAAACAGGATAAGGGGCAGGCTGACGCAAGTATGGCTTGAGGTAGTCAAGGCCATCAGCTGTATTGAGGTGATCACTATTATTTATGCTTAACCATTTTTGATCTCTCTCTCTCTCTTCGTAGATGAATATCTCGTTCTTGATAAACCAAACTGAGATAATTCATTTGACGAAAATCTTTCTGTATATGTGCATTTGTGTCTCGCTGATGTTTTTGTTCGTTTTTCGTATATTCGGGACAGTGGGTCGTTACCATTTGTAACGTTTGTCGACGTAACGAAAAAAAAAAAGAAGACTGTTATTCAAGGTGGCCTTCTGATTTGTCTATTTTTTAAAAACCACTTCGGCTTAGAGAATATACCCGCTAGTGTTCATCGCGCCCACTTCAATATCGAAACAAATTTATATTTTTTCGTTGCTAGCCCAAGTGCGAGTGCTCAAGCGCCGGCTGTTTCGACGGCCAAACGTGCTTTTGACATTCTTGCAAGCACTGCAAATTGTTTTGCAAGCGTACAGGATGACGAGGCAGAAGAATAAAGAAGAATGGCGCTTTCCATGTTAAATACAGATTCTTAAAAAGTGCACAGGTAGCACAACACGAATTACAGAGAAATCGCACACTACAACAGCTGAAAGGCAGCATCCAGCCTTACAATACCGAAACCTGACGCGAGCAACTACATCTGTGTTTTTCTGTGTAACATAGCTTGAGGGTACGACATTGTCCAAATGCAACTCCGGACTACATGCTGTAGATATCCACTCACCAGTGGTGTAGCCGCAAATTATTCTTTTTTTTTTGGGGGGGGGGGGGTGCGCGCCCTTGATCCGACGTGGGGTCCGGGCAGGTAAGCGTGGTCGAGTGTCATTTTGTGCTCTGCATACCATGGCAGAAAATATTTGGGGGGGGGGGGGGCACGGGCCCAGTCTCCCGTCCCCCTTTCTATGGCTACGCCATTGCCACTCACTGTTCAAAATTAAGAAAAACCAGAGGTCCTCAGACATAATCTGGAAGTTGTCGTTACGGCGCCCGCCATGGTCCTTGTTTTGCAGCATTGGAGCGTCAAACCCCATCGCCTATATTAAAACAAAAAATTTGGGTTTTACGAGCCAAAACGATGATATGACTACAAGGCCCGTCGTAGCGGTGCACTGCGTATTTATTCTGGCCGGCTGGGATTCGTTCACGCTGACGTAAATTATTTTTATTGTTTCACTTAAATAAAAGTGCACGGGCGTGGTTGCCCTCTTCCCCCCCTTGAAGTGTGGTGGTCGTGTCCGGGAATCGAACCCACGTCCACGAGCGCGACACCTTCTGCTGAGCTACCACGGCGGGCGGCCATCATCAGACTTCGTTATTTAGCTACGTTTGCTTCTGCTTTTCGATTGTTTTTCATTTATCACTTTTTTCTTGAACATTTAGTAATGTCTATGTTACTAGTGACACTTTAAAAATGCTCTTGCTATTCCTTGTTCGCTAATTAATTTTTCCAGTGTCTTAACACAGGAGGTCCCACCTGCGGTTTGTAACCTTGGGACCTCTTCCGGCATATTTACCTGCATTGTATTACCTTTTTTACGTGACTAATAAACAATTATTGGTTGATTTCATGTTCGGCAGGGTGATCTCACAAGGCCTAGAGCAGAAAAAGATATGACGTGTGACTTGTTTTGTGACGATGACCTTACCGCGAAGATTAGTTGCTGAACTGAGCTCTCAATAAGCATTACGCGGTAATGCTGAATACGCCTTTCGACGACGCGGCCCCGTTCAGGACATACTCAGTGGTAAGCCGCTCGTCGTGCGGCGAAACGGCAAAAGGGGCGATAAGGCGCAGGCAACGCCAATTGGGTCAGTGTTTTGTTAAATGAAGGCCGCGAACGACTTTGCCATTCAGACTCCTGGCCAGACGAGTCGCCAGTCACCAACGCAATATCGAGGATAACTAAATAACGAAAGGATAAGTACAACCCCACTGGAGATGGCTGCGAGAAAAAGGAAAGGCAACCCGTGAAAGGTCGCCAGAAGAAACGGAGCGAGGCAAAAGCCCTCCGAGATCTTGGGAGAAAGCGAGTGTCCGCAGGCGGGGGCTGGACCTGGGAAAACGAAGGCCTAGCAGAGGCAGATCAAACAGAAAGACACGTAGACTCGGAGAAGCGATACAAAAAAAAAGGACCTAAACTAAGAAGATGCGAACAGAAGTGCGTGGGCCACCAGACTGGCAGACGAAGGAAGCAGCTATATACGGTAAAAGGGCGTAAGCCGCGGCAGCGGAGGGGGGTTGCTCTCGAGACCTGGGTGACATGTTTTATGGAAGGTGCAACAGCTGGCTGTTGGAGAAGGCTCCATCAGAGCGAGACTTGCCGCGCCGGCAATACTGAGCAGTGAAGAAGAAAAAGGGATGAAAGGGCAAAGGGGGCACGAGAAGGCGACCTTTCCCTCATACCATCCGCCTCTTGGTCCAAGTGTTGACCCTGGGCTACTCCCGAACTGCGCGTACAAAGGGGAAACGTTGACGGACCGTGATGCGAGCACGAAGAAGGCGCGCCAGTTGTTGGAAAGGCTTCCGCCGCGGCAACGCTGTTCGGAGATTGACGAGCCGAAGCTCGGGAAGAAGCAGATACGCGGCTCGAAAGCAGAACGTCAAAAGGCAACGCCGGACTTGGCACGCACTGCGGACGCGACGACGCGAGTACTCGAACACCACCGATGGGGTGTGAAAGCGAAGCCTTTTCAGCGCCGAATCACTTTCGGAGTGAATGCCGGTCCTTCTCTTCTTTACCCGCCTTCGTCGCCTTTTCTATTCCTTCGCTTAGGGTTCTATCTGCGTCCGGGGCTTGCTGATGCCTCGTGAAGTGTCGCCCACTTTGTCGTTTTCTGCATCGTCGAGCTTGCATGGAGGGTTGTACTATAAATGAAGCGAGCTTAATGCAGACATCTCGCGGAACGGAGTGCCCGTCCGTCGGCTACGACAGCGCATAAAGTGGAAGTAAACTCCGCGTCCGTGCGTGCTACGAGAGCTAGCCCTTCACTTAAGCGACGACGCGTCTTGCGGGTTGTTCAGGCGCGAGCGCGAAGCTCTGATGACGCTTTTATTTACAGCCATTAGGCGTCTTACGTGTAAGAATATCGCTCTTCGACACGCATTATGATCGACTGTCTATAAATGCGTAGAATTTACATAACTTGATGCCAAGGTTCCGGACATCAAATTTAAAGCAAGTGGAAGGGTTAGAATAAATTACTGTGTATTTCACAGCAATGAATCGTAATGGCAGCGAAAATAATTATCGAATTATTGTACCGTCAGCCGTGCTATATTCATAAACCGAATTCAGCGGACCACTCAACTTACATGCAGTAGTTAGCTGCTGGCAGCGAGCATTCCTAAAACGGTAAAAAACGCTATTTTTAAATTCGTGCCGAAACACCAACGTCCAACGTCTCGTTCAGCACGGTACCGCATTCACCAAAGCGATCGCGTGTAGCAAAACATTTTAACCACAATTGATATAAAAGACCTTTAGGCAACCAGAATGTTTACTTTAACATTGGCTTGGTGTTTGCGGTCTCTTCCTCGCCAATAGTCCACAGAAATAGCAAAAGCAAGTGTCGTCTTCAAAGGAGGAAGCCGTGTCGCAAAGGTACATACAGTGAAAGAAACTGTGGGAAGGTATTTTTCTTTCTTGAGCATGCATATCGTAATAGCGGGCTGGAGGTGTGGTTATTTATCCTGCACATCCGGCATTTCGACTTCGATGAAACTGATATCTGAGCCTTTGCACGTTTGAATGATATCTTCACCGCATGTGCCGTTGATCTATTCAATCTATCATGCTTTAGCTGTCCAGAAATTAGTACCGTAGTTCTCTTTCGTTTTGGACTAACACTTTGGTACATGCAAGCGTGCATGCTCGCTCTATAAGAAAGCATGGAGTGGTATGAATGGCAACCCTGTATTTATGAACATGGGCGTACACATCGTTGTTATCGCTACGCTTATGGCTAAGCTGATCCAACGCCTCCTTTATAAAAACTTTCACCGATGGTATGGCTTACACCACAGGTATTTTCAACTAGGATCACTGCCCGTTGTACGTTTATGTGTGGTGGTACATTGGTTTTTCCCGTTTTCCTTTTTTCTTCTTTTTGTTTTTCGCGATCTCTCATGGGCTTTTTTTCTTATTTACGAACTTGCCTTTGAAACGTGTTTTCTTTGTATCACTTTACTTGTGGACTATTTGTGAGAAATTGTATTTCAGGGCTTTTTGAATCGCCATAACCCACCGTGGTGGTGTTGTTGTTACGGTGCTCGAATGCTGACCCGAAGGTCGCGGCCGCATTCCGATTGGGGCAAAATGCTAGAGGTCCGTGTGCTTAGATTTAGGTGCACGTTAAAGGACCCCAGGTGTTCGAAATTTCCGGAGCCCTCCACTACGGAGCCCCTCAATCATATCGTGGTTTTTGGACGTAAAAACCCAACAATTATTATTAGTTATTGTTGAATTGCCATAACAAATTTGTTCTCAACGGGTTTCTCTTTTTCTACAACTTCGAAACAGCGTACCTAATGCCTTGACGGTGCCCTAAAGCATCTTATCATACGTTTGATTTCAAGAAAATTTAGGTAAGATATGCCGCTTGTCTGGTACTAGACAAGCTGTGAATGTGACGTTTTCCTGCGTGAAATAAAAGTGCGCCAATTGTACAAGCCCCACTTTACCACCTCTGCAAGCCATTAACGCGCACTTTTGCTACTGGGTGGTGTAATGTCTATTGAGTAGAGGATTTAGACGTTGTGCGTAGGAAACAGGGTCCCATATAGTCTATGTACCACTTCGTATGTTCCTTAAAGCTGAGCGTTTTGAAAGAGTTGCCTGTCTGGTTGGGTTAATTAATTAAGACTTCAAAAGGCTCGAACAAAAAAAATGGGTTTATTTCCCGACGTTTCGAAATCAACTAGATTCCTTCTTCAGGGGGAGTGACAGCGGGGGTGTCGAGATGCAACCTTTAACTTCTTTCACCGACCAGCAAGGAGGGAAAGCGCGTCTTCTTTCGTGGTGAGAGTGTTAAGGGGGTTGTGGTTGCTGCGGTTGCGTGGGATTGATGGGCTGGGGGAGGCCGGAGACTATTGAGTTCACCCCAGGCGCGGCTTGCCTCGCTTTTCTTGCTGTGGTCATGCCGAGAATGTACACTGACAGCAGGATTCCTTTGCCACGGTTCAAGTTGTCTGCGGTGATCTTAATGAACCATGACTCCAATAAGTCATACCTACACAGAGTTTGCGTTTTTACTGTATGTTGACTTTCACCGTCAAGATTACTGTTTTCACTTTACGTTGTTGTGACATCCCCCTCAGTTGCATAGTCACCGATTTCATGCTTAGTAACTAGCGTAACATGCGGTGTTATTATTACTTTTTCCTCCTTCAAATGGCACACAAACAGTTGCCGACATAAGATTCGGCTGTGGGTCCAGCATTTTTTCTACGCCGTAGATGCATACTTAGAACTGAACTGAAATGAAATGATTAGGTGCGCACCGCAAAATTTTCGTGTCCTAAGAATGTTAATCGCTGGTTCTTAAAAAAAAATTTCTAAAGTCGAGAGCTTGTGAAACCCTTCCCCATGTCCACCCTCTCCTTTCTTCAGCGAAGTCAATAACCAAACATTCTGTAAACAATAACGTACGTATTTTATCCACTAGTCACAAGCGCCTTAGCGCGTTTTAGAAACGTAATGCCTGGAAACTGAAAGCGTGAACGTTTTAATTAGCGTCAGATTAGCTCGTCGGGCAGCGCAACGTCCGTTCGTTGGAACGATGGAAAGAAACGAATTACAAGCAAGTGTTGCCGATTTCTTAATGAGGTACACCGATTGTCTTCCAGCTAACTCCTTCGGTCGTGTTCGCATTTGTAATTACATCGAGGAAGCACGTATCACTCGTTTTCTATACTCTTTCTTGATTGCACCTTTTGAAGATATATTCTTCTTGGCTGTAAGCTTGAAAAAAAAAATCAGTTGAGGGTATCAGCCACATGCACCCGTTTACACACGAACATGTAAGAGCGAAAGTGGCAGATACATTGTGCGCCAACACGCACATGCAAGTGAAAAGGAAAAACCGTCTCCTCCTGGACAATGGCAGTTCACAGAAATCTGAATAATAATCAATCAATCATTTATTTAACGTGCCCAGGAACAACCGTAAGGTCTTTGTGCAGGCGCACGCAAAAAAAAAACAATAAAAATAAACTATACAATACAGACAGTCTTCAGAAATAAAAAGAGCAAATACACGTAGACAAATAGAAATGAACACAAAAGGGGAGGAGTAAAATAAGACAACACGAGAAATATTGAAGGGGAATGAAAAATTAGATTGCATATATACAACTATGCGGAAAGACTGAGAAGGGAAGACTTTGTACATTGTGCCACACTATGTCAAAACAGTGCAAAGCTCGGATGAAAACAATGATTGTGGGCTATGAAAAACGTCAAGATCAAGAAAATTAATATTATAAAGACTTTGTATTCTGTGAACGGTAGAGTGTTGGAAGAAGCAGGCGGGTACATGAAACGGTCTGTTCTCTCTGGTTAACTTACGCGGAATTCGAAAATTAACACAATTGAGAAGTACAGGGCAGGATATGATACCGTGGACTAGCTTGTAAAGAAACAAGAGATCAGAACGATTTCGTCGGCAGTGAAGTGATGGCAATGATAATAATTCAGCAGTATTTGAACGAGATTTTTTAGCAAAGCGATGGTTATATATGCTAAGGAATTTTTTCTGGACTCGTTCAATTGTGTTACCGCTGGATTGAGCAATGCCATTCCATATCACGGACGCATACTCCAGTTGAGGAAGACATAGCGCGGTGTACAATTTTCGGAAGGGCATAGGAGAACGGAATTCTCTAGACAATCTGCAAACACAGCCTAGGGTGCGAAGACCCCGCAAAGCAACACGCTTAGCGTGAGCAGAAAGTTTAACGTGCTATCAACAACAACACCAAGATCACTGATCTCATAAACCTTGCATAAGGACACAGAATTGACAGAGTATTGAAATGACACGCTAGATGTTTTGCGAGTGATAGACATGAATTTTGTCTTGGAGGCATTCAGAGAAAGGTTATTAGCGTTGCACCATTCGGAAAAAGAGCGCAAATCTGACTGCAGCAAGCGACAGTCGTTAACTGAATGAATTTCCTTAAAAATCTTGATGTCATCGGCATACAAGAGGAAAGAAGAATTACGAATGGCAAAAGAAACATCATTAACGTAAATTAAAAATAGGAGTGGGCCTAATACTGACCCTTGAGGGACCCCACTAGTCACTTTATACAAAGAAGATGATTGGCCATTTACCGCTACATAACAATATCTATTGAGCAGATAGCTCTGCAGGAGATTCACAACCGACAAGTCAACATCAAATTGCGCAAGTTTAACCATAATCAGTGTGTGGCTGACTACGTCAAAAGCCTTGCTCAGGTCACAGTAGATTACGTCAACCTGTCCTCTCTGAGAAATAGGTGTGGAGATCTGCGTCATGAAACTAGCAAGATTTGTGGTAGTTGAGCGGCCAGCGAGAAAACCATGTTGATTAGGAATCAATGAGCTTTTAACACTAAAAGACAATATTTTGTGAAGAGCCAGCTCGAAGATCTTTGATGTGGCACATAGTAGAGAAATCGGGCGATAATTAGAAACATCTGTTTTAGAGCCCGACTTAAATACTGGGAAAACACGAGCAGTTTTCCACATGCTAGGAAATGTGGAAGTGTCCAGGCAGTTATTAAATATCGTAGTCAGTACTGGGACAAATATACTACTATAAGCTTTTAGTATGGCGGAGGGGATGCCATCTGGGCCGCATGATAAGGATGGTTTTAAGCACTTAATGCATTCGCAGATAAGATTTTCATCCAGCGACAAAGCACTGGGTGAGCGAACTGCCTTAGGCGGTCTGATATCAGTGCTAGAGTCTGAGGCCTTATAAACGGATGAGAAATGCGTGGCAAAACAGTCAGCGACGGCATGCACTTCTACCCCATTTGAGTCTAGTAGTCTGAAAGACTCTCCGCTTTTGCTGGACCGTTTACGTACATACTTCCAAAACTCAGCTGGCCTGTCAGAAGCGCTTTTTTCTAAGAATTCAATATACGAACTATGATCCCGTTTATATAGGCGTTTAGCGAGAGTTCGAAAAAAGCTGAACTCTTCCTTCCACTCGCTCGATGGAGAACATTTAGATTTCCTGTGTGCGCGATCTTTATGCTTCAGTGCACTGATAAGTTCAGATGAGAACCAGTGGGGATATTTACGTTGTTTATGTGTGTATTGGGGAATAAAATTACGCATGCTGCTCAGTACAAGCTCCGCAAACTGATCAACCTGGTCATCAACATTTGGTTTGTCAGTAACCTGTGACCAGTCAACGGTGGACAAGTAATGATACAGGCCCGTGTAATCACCTCGCTTGAAAGCAAATCTTGGAGATCTGTTTACATAACTGCTGTAGCTCGTTGTTTCGGCTGATGCGGATAATCTTACGTTAAGTGGTGGGTGGAATTTGTCAGGACGTACAAGAGAGATGCTGGAGCGGGAAACTTCAAGGGGTTGATCGTTTGACACACACAGGTCTAAGACGTTGCCACTGGAATTGACGACTGAGTTATGTTGCAGTAGGGAATTAAACGCCAGAAAGTCCAAGAGCAGGCTGCACTTTTTCTCTATGAAATGATTGTAATGAGAAAAGGTAAGCGTACTCCAGTCAATTCCAGGTGCATTGAAATCCCCAAGAACAATAATTCTGTGTCCACTATGAGAAGATATCACAAGTTCAATAGAAGACATCACATCATGAAACGAGGCAGGGGAAATGCTGGGTGGTAAATAGAAACATCCAATCAACAATTTTTCACGGCGCTCAAGGTTGATTTCTAGCCAGATCGATTCTTCGATGGTTTCTAGGTCTTTCCGTCTAACGGATTTCAGTGAATTGTCAATGGCAATCAGCACGCCACCGCCTTTCTGTTTGGTTTCACTGAAATCTCGGTCACTGCGGAAGGTGGTGTAGGTCGGGGGAAAAAAGTCAGATGAGGGAATTTCAGTGCCGAGCCAGGTTTCAGAGATAGCAATAATAGGAAAAGCAGACGAAAGAACATTAGAGAAAAACTCGAGTGTCTTGGTACGCAGACCCCGAGCATTTTGGTAGAATATGTCTACGTCACACGGCACTTTGGATTCCAGTCACTATCTCAGAGGGATGAAGCATGTCATCGCGCAGCTCCCCACGAAATGGCTTGAAGAGGCATCCGAGGGGCCACATCGAAGGGTCATTCAGGCGTTGTAGTGTTTCCTCGTCAACTTCAATATAGAATGAAGAATATGACTGGAACTTTGTTTGAAGTCGCCGGCAGGAGATGGGAGACAGATCCAATGAAGCAATATGTTTTTTAATGTCAGCAGTAGTGGTGTCCGGGCTCAGCTTCGTAACAAAAATGGCCTTTGGCCATTGTGGCCTTTGTGGCCGTTGAGCTACAGATATAGTGGATGTTTTCATAACTCCAAACGAGGCGGGTTTCTTCTTTCTTTCACCCTCAGTCACCGCTGCAGAATAATAATAATAATAATAATAATAATAAATTATTATTATTATTATTATTATTATTATTATTATTATTATTATTATTATTATTATTATTATTATTATTATTATTATTATTATTATTATTATTATTATTATAGTCCCGCACCATGGCTCCCAGTCGGGACGCATGCTTGCTATGCTCCTGCCCGTTTTTCGGTAAGCAGCAGTTTTTCCGCTGTGAAAATTGCTCTAAACTTGTTCATGCGAAGTGTGTAACCTGGCCTGATGAAGAGCTGCAACTTCTGAAGTCTGGATCGCGCTCGTTTTGCTGCAATTTATGTGATCTGAGCCGTGCTGCTGGTAAGCCTAGCGAAGACAACTCGGCGGCGTGCATCGATGAGCATTGCAGCTCTCAAACCGGTTCCCTCTCCATGTGCACCCCTCCGGATGGCGATCTCGCCGGGCTGCGCCGCCTTCTCCTCGACGCTTTGGAGGGAATCTCGTTCCTCAGCGACGAGGTATCCCAACTACGCGAAGACAACGAGCGCCTCCGTAAGGATCACTCCCGCGGTGTTGAACAACAAGCCCGCGTGGTCGCTTCCCTTCGTGCGGAGGTCCGCTTCCTGCGTGAGGAGCTGACGCGCCGCACGGCCGGAGTGGCAGTGAAGGCACCTGTGATCCCCCCAGCGCATGTGATCGTTGAGCGATCAGTGACTTCCGAGCAAGCTGCCTGCTCTGAACCACCTCTCTCCAAAACTCTTTCATCTTCGAATTCGCCGCCAGCTGACGTAGACACGTCCGAGCGTGGCAGTGTGATGCCTGCGACAGCCTCTTATGCAGCGGTGACTGAGGGGGAAAGAAAGAAGAAACCCGCCTCTTTTGGAGCTGTGACAACATCGAATATATCTGTAGCTCAACGGCCACAACGGCCACAACGGCGAAAGGCCATTTTTGTTACGAAGCTGAGCCCGGACACCACTGTTGCTGACATAAAAAAACATATTGCTTCATTCGATCTGTCTCCCATCTCCTGCCGGCGACTTCAAACCAAATTTCAGTCCTATTCTTCGTTCTACATCGAAGTCGACAAGGAAACACTACAACGCCTGAATGACCCTTCGATGTGGCCCCTAGGATGCCTCTTCAAGCCATTTCGTGGGGAGCTGCGCGATGACATGCTTCATCCCTCTGAGCAAGTGACTGGAATCGAAAGTGCCGTGTAACGTAGACATATTCTACCAAAATGCTCGTGGTCTACGTACCAAGACACGAGAGTTTTTCTCTAATGTTCTTTCGTCTTCTTTTCCTATTATTGCTATTTCTGAAACCTGGCTAGGCGCTGAAATTCCCTCATCTGACTTTTTTCCCCCGACCTACACCACCTTCCGCAGTGACCCAGATTTCAGTGAAACCAAGCAGAAAGGCGGTGGCGTGCTGATTGCCATTGACAATTCACTGAAATCCGTTAGACGGAAAGACCTAGAAACTATCGAAGAATCCATTTGGCTAGAAACCAACCTTGAGCGCAGTGAAAAATTGTTGATTGGATGTTTCTATTTACCGCCCAGCATGTCCCCTGCCTCGTTTCATGATGTCATGTCTTCCATTGAACTTGTGGTATCTTCTCATAGTGGGCACAGAATTATTGTTCTTGGGGATTTCAATGCACCTGGAATTGACTGGAGCACGCTTACTTTTTCTCATTACAATCATTTCATAGAGAAAAAGTGCAGCCTGCTCTTGGACTTTCTGGCGTTTAATTCCCTACTGCAACATAACTCAGTCGTCAATTCCAGTGGCAACGTCTTAGACCTGTGTGTGTCAAACGATCAACCCCTTGAAGTTTCCCGCTCCGACATCTCTCTTGTACGTCCGGACAAATTCCACCCACCACTTAACGTAAGATTATCCGCATCAGCCGAAACAACGAGCTTCAGCAGTTACGTAAACAAATCTCCGAGATTTGCCTTCAAGCGAGGTGATTACACGGGCCTCTATCATCACTTGTCTACCGTTGAGTGGTCACAGGTTACTGACAAACCAAATGTTGATGAGCAGGTTGATCGGTTTACGGAGCTTGTACTGAGCAGCATGCGTAATTTTATTCCCCAATATACACCTAAACAACGTAAATATCCCCACTGGTTCTCATCTGAACTTATCAGTGCACTGAAGCATAAAGATCACGCACACAGGAAATCTAAATGTTCTCCATCCAGCGAGTGGAAGGAAGAGTTCAGCTTCTTTCGAACTCTCTCTAAACGCCTATATAAACGGGATCATAGTTCGTATATTGAATCCTTAGAAAAAAGCGCCTCTGACAGGCCGTCTGAGTTTTGGAAGTATGTACGTAAACGGTCCAGCAAAAGCGGAGAGTCCTTCAGACTACTGGACTCAAATGGGGTAGAAGTGCATGCCGTCGCTGACTGTTTTGCCACGCATTTCTCATCCGTTTATAAGCACTGATATCAGACAACAGCCCAAGGCGGTTAGCTCATCCAGTGCTTTGTCGCTGGATGAAAATCTTATCTGCGAATGCATTAAGCGCTTAAAACCATCCTTATCATGTGGGCCAGATGGCATCCCCTCCGCCATACTAAAAGCTTATGGTAGTATATTTGTCCCAGTACTAACTACGATATTTAATAACTGCCTGGACACTTCCACATTTCCAAGCAGGTGGAAAACTGCTCGTGTTTTTCCAGTATTTAAGTCGGGCTCTAAAACAGATGCTTCTAATTATCGCCCGATTTCTCTACTATGTGCCACATCAAAGATCTTCGAGCTGGCTCTTCACGACATATTGTCTTTTAGTGTGAAAAACTCATTGATTCCTAATCAACATGGTTTTCTCGCTGGCCGCTCAACTACCACAAATCTTGCTAGTTTCATGACGCAGATCTCCACACCTATTTCTCAGAGAGGACAGGTTGACGTAATTTACTGTGACCTGAGCAAGGCTTTTGACGTAGTCAGCCACACGCTGATTATGGTTAAACTTGCGCACTTTGATGTTGACTTGTCAGTTGTGAATCTCCTGCAGAGCTATCTGCTCAATAGATATTGTTATGTTGCCGTAAATGGCCAAACGTCTTCTTTGTATAAAGTGACTAGTGGGGTCCCTCAAGGGTCGGTATTAGGCCCACTCCTATTTTTAATTTACGTTAATGATGTTTCTTTTGCCATTCGTAATTCTTCTTTCCTCTTGTATGCCGATGACATCAAGATTTTTAAGGAAATTCATTCAGTTAACGACTGTCGCTTGCTGCAGTCAGACTTGCGCTCTTTTTCCGAATGGTGCGACGGTAATAACCTTTCTCTGAATACCTCGAAGACAAAATTCATGTCTATCACTCGCAAAACATCTAGCGTGTAATTTCAATACTCTGTCAATTCTGTGCCGTTATGCAAGGTTTATGAAATCAGTGATCTTGGTCTTGTTGTTGACAGCACGTTAAATTTTTCTTCTCACGTTAAGCGTGCTGCTATGCGGGGCCTTCGTTCTCTCGGATGTGTTTGTAGAATATCTCGAGAATTCAGGTCTCCCATGGCCCTACACAAATTGTACACGGCAATATGTCTTCCGCAACTTGAGTATGCGTCCGTGATATGGAATGGCATTGCTCAATCCAGCGGTAACACCATTGAACGAGTCCAGAAAAAATTCCTCAGCATATATAACCATCGCTTTGCTAAAAATAACTCTGGATCTCGTTCAAGTACTGCTGAATTATTATCACTGCCATCACTTCACTGCCGACGAAATCGCTCTGATCTCTTATTTCTTTACAAGCTAGTCCACGGTATCACATCCTGCCCTGTACTTCTCAAGTGTGTAAATTTTCGAATTCCGCGTAAGTTAACCAGAGAGAACAGACCGTTTCATGTACCCGCCTGCTTCTTCCAACACTCTACCGTTCACAGAATACAAAGTCTCTATAATGTTAATTTTCTTGATCTTGACGTTTTTCATAGCCCACAATCATTGTTTTTATCCGAGCTTTGCACTGTTTTGACATAGTGTGGCACAATGTACAAAGTCTTCCCTTCTCAGTCTTTCCACATAGTTGTATATATGCAATCTAATTTTTTATGCCCCGTCAATATTTCTCGTGTTGTCTTATTTTACTCCTCCCCTTTTGTGTTCATTTCTCTTTGTCTACGTATTTTTGCTCTTTTTATTTCTGAAAACTGTCTGTATTGTATTGTTTATTTTTATTGTTTTTTTTGCGTGCGCCAGCACAAAGACCTTACGGTTGTTCCTGGGCACGTTAAATAAATCATTGATTGATTGATTGATTGATTATTATTATTATTATTATTATTATTATATTATTATTATTATTATTATTATTATTATTATATTATTATTATTATTATTATTATTATTATTATTATAAGCTACTAGTGGGGTTCCTCAAGGGTCGGTACTGGGCCCACTCCTCTTTTTAATTTATGTTAACGATGTTTCTTCTGTCATTCGGAATTCTTCTTTCCTTTTGTATGCCGATGACATAAAGATATTTAGGGAAATTCATTCAGTTATCGATTGTCGCTTGCTGCAATCTGATTTGTGTTCTTTTTTGAATGGTGCAGGCGCAATAACCTCTCCCTAAATATTTCGAAAACCAAGGTAATGAGTTTCACTCAAAAAACATCTAGTGTGCCATGTTTATATTCTGTCAATTCTGTGTCGTTGTGTAAGGTATGTGAGATCAATGATCTAGGTGTTCTTTTTGATAGCACCTTACACTTTTCTGCTCACGCTAAGCGTGTTGCTTTGCGGGGTCTTCGCACCCTAGGCTGTGTTTGCAGAATGTCTAGAGAATTCCGTTCTCCTGTGCCCTTCCGAAAATTGTACACCGCGCTATGTCTTCCTCAACTAGAGTATGCATCTGTGATCTGGAATGGCATTCCTAATTCCAGCAGCAACGCCATTGAGCGAGTCCAGAAAAAATTCCTAAGCATTTACAACCATCGTTTCGCTAGAAATGACTCTGGATCTCGTTCTAACGCTGCTGGATTATTATCATTGCCATCACTTTGCTGCCGACGAAATCGCGCTGATCTGTTATTTTTCTTTACAAGCTTGTGCATGGTATCATATCCTGCCCTGTACTACTCAACTGTCTTAATTTCCGAATTCCATGTAAGCTGACCAGAGAGAATAGACCTTTTCATGTAACCGCCTGCCTCTGTGAACATTCGACCATTGGCAGGATACAACGTCTTTACAATGCTTACTTTTTGGAGCTCGATGTTTTTCACAGCTCCCAGTCGTTGTTCTGCTCCGAGCTTTGCACTGTACTTACATAGCCTCGTACACTGTTGATATTTTTTTCCTGCCTGCGCATAGTTGTATATGTGCAATTTTATAATGTTTTTTATCCCTGATATTTTATTATGAATGTTTGCCTTTGCTTTTTTGTTTTTTTTTTTCGTGCGCCAGTACAAAGACCTTACGGTTGTTCCTGGGCAGATTAAATAAACGTTTGATTGATTATACTGCCTGTTAAAGTAACAGTGTCTCTGTAAAACTTGCAATCTCATGCCAAAGCTTCGGGTCACGCATCGAACTTACCCGAAGTCATTGCTTTGATAAGCTCAAGGTCGTGGATTTGATTCCAGGCTATGGAGGCCGAAGTTCGATGGGGGAGAAACAAAATGAAAACAGTGTACTTCTATTTAGGTGCACGGTAAGCTACCCGAGGTGGTCAAAATTGATCCCGAGTTCCCTACTACGACGTGGCTCGTAACCATACCGCGACTTTGACAAATAAAACCGCAGAAATTATTATTCTAACAAACCACTTACCACCTAGACAGAGTTCCTTTATAACCAGTTAACCCTTACATAAACGCGAGTGAATGCGAGTCATTTCGTACGTATTCATATTTAAAAAAAAATCACCAACGATTACGATACTGCCCGATACTGTCTAATGCGACTTTTCGAGCACAGCTTCGGGTTGGGGCAAGGCCGACTGTGTTTGAAGTTTTGGCTTTCCGCAAGGTATCGACTACGCCATAAATCATAATTTTGGTCAAGCAGGACAGCACCCACTACGCCATTATTCGTCTTTCTGCGGATAAGTGAGGTACCCGCTACATAACTGTAAGGCATTATGGGCACTTTGTTGATGCTGCATGTGGCTGATGATGATGAGGAATTATGGCTGAGCACTTTGCAGTTGGTGGGAAGCATTGAACCGCACACTCGTTGCGCAATTCGCATTGTGTGATGAACGGTTATTTTACTCTTCTGCCACGCTATATTACATAGGTTAACGCGATTCCTTGCCCGACATGACGTGTGTATAGGGTCTTTTTGCGAGTGAGTTTCAAGCGTGTCTGTCCAGTAGGACTGACACAACTTGTTGTCGTTCCTTTCATATGCTTATTGTTTGATGTACATATCTAAGAGCATGCAATAAAGAAAAAAAAAAGCGTGTCCCTCTGGTAGAATACTGGACTGCCACGCAGAGGGCCCGGGTTCAAAGCTCATTCGACCCTGGGCATTTTATTTCTCATTTTGTTTTTTCATGTGTATCGGTTACTTTTTCATGTCTCTCGGTTACGCCACCAACGGCGACACCGCTCAACGTAGGAACGGGTGCCTAAGAGCTGCGCTCTAAAACAGTGCGAAGTAGTCGTGGACACAGGACAGCGCTAGTCCTGTGTGTATTGTTGTGGGTGTCAACTTCGTGCTGTTTTTAACTCTTAAAAGTATTTATTTGTTCGTATAAGTGCAAACCCCACCCGACTGCCGTTAACATCTGTGGTGTGTTAGTGCGAATAAGTGAGCTTTTATCCTGCCTTCACCATATGGAGATCGTAAAGTTGTGTGTTCGTTTTGTGCCGTTAAAATGGTATTGGGGCATAGATGTCTCAAAACTGGTGCAGTGGTGTTGTCTGCTTTGCACCCGAGTATAAAGCTGGCAATGAACAAGTCTGTTTCCAGAGACTTTTGCATAGTTGTACGCAAGTGCAAGACCTGCACAAAATCTCGATGCTGAAAGCAGCGACTCGACAAGAACAGCATGTATTGGAAGCGCAGCTGTAGATGATAGCCAGATACATTCTAGGAAGAGCAAATGCGTAGAAGCACTAGAAATAAAAGTAAACAATTCTCGAGCCAAAACCAAACTTGATAAGACGACGCCCCCGGTGCTGTGAGCGTTAACGCATTCGAGAGCTCTGGGATGAATCGATTGCGGCGCCAAAACGTGTGTAGTTTGTTGAAGAAAAGCACAGATGAATTGAAAACAGGCCGCGAGGCTTGGGTCCTTACCATAAACATTACAATACGCGACCCGCGACGTTGTTGCTTTAAAAAAAAACTGTGGCGACGGTAGCAGACACTGCGGCGCGATTCTGCCGTTTTGCTCCACTGAATCTCATTTTCACAATTTTTTTTCTCGTATTTGTGTCTAGTTCGGTAAATAAACAAACTACGTAAATAAACAGATGGAAACGGGATTAATATACAAGGGACAGAGCGCGAAAGACGCCTTTAGAAAAATTTGCGCATTCGTCTCTATAAGAATGTTTTGTTTTGTTTGTTTTCCGTTGCGTTTGCTTTTGCCGGGTGAGTGGCATTGGTTTACCATGCGCGATCCCTGCTTTTACGGTGCACCCGTGTCTGGAATGAATACCCAGAGGCAAATAGAACTTGAAAGAAGGACGATGTTAGTTTATAGTAGGCTTGCGAACGGCTTTTTTTTTTCTTTCTTTGTCTGCGTGCGCGCATGATATTGGGTCGCTGTGATTACTACGGTCTGATGTTTTCTTTTCTTTCTTCTCGCTTCTCCGAAGAAAAAATGAAAGAACAAAGCACTTGAGACGCACTGCTTCGGTCTAGACTGTCCGTGCAAGGAGCATCAACATTGTATTAAGCTTTGGTTGTGGCGTACATGTATCGAGTGCACACCGCTACTTTTACAAAGACGCTAGTAATTTCGTTCGTTCTGAACCTTCTCTGGTGTTGGACGACGATTTAACGACGCAAGCGCATATTCCTCGACGGTGACAAGTGATCGCATGGTTATGTATGCGCACGGTATGTATTATGAAAGTATGGTACGTGTTATGGTATGTATTATGACAAGTGATCGCGTGGTATGTATTATATATGAAATGTATGCAACTGCTCGGATAATGGCATGCAGGAAAACGAGACCCAACAACGCGTACTATTCTATTACAATACTAATTCTTTTTCATGGAAGAATCAGTAAACTTAACGCATTTTATATCACATGCTTTACAGAACGCGGTATTCTTGATATTGAAAAAAAATGCATACCTCTTATCCTATAATCTTTATTGATGATAACGCCGAAATTTCGTCGGTATGTTTTGCCAGGTCTTACTTTGATTCTCGGCCATGGCGGCCGCACTTCCATGAGGGCGAAATGCAAGGAACACGATTGTGCTTAAATTTAGGTTCCTTTTTTGAAACCCCCATTTACCCGCCACGTTGGTCCAGTGGTAACGGTGCTCGGCTGTTGACCCGCAGGTCGCGGGATCGAATCCCGGCCGCGGCGGCCGTATTTCTGATGGAGGCGAAAATGCTTGAGGCCCGTGTACTTAGATTTAGGTGCACATTAAAGAACCCCAGGTGGTCGAAAATTTCCGGAGCCCTCCACTACGGCGTCTCTCATGATTATATTGTGGTTCTGGGACGTTAAACCCCAACAATTATTATGGAACCCCCATTTGGTCGAAATTAATCAGGAGTCCTCCCACTACGGCGTGCTTCATAATCATATCTTGGTTTTGGCGCGTAAAACCTCAAAAATTAAAAACTCACAGGGTCCCTTATGCATTCGCCGAAGACAATTCGAAGGCGAAAGCCATATTCTTCTTCTTTCTCAGTCAATGTATTTGTCCTACCACGCTCCCTTCCGAAGGCTTTGTGCACCTAGCGTGGTTTTGCACTGCCTCCAGGATCGGAGGCCTGGTTTTGTACTGCCTCCGTGATCGGCCCACCTTTGACCAAGCTACGATGTCATGTGATAACCTCATGTGATTTCACGTTATGTGAAGTCGTAGTGATGCCATGATAACGTCACAAAATTTGGCGATCTGTGACGTCACGATGTCGTCATATGGCGCCGTGATTACGTGATGATAGTTTTCATCACTCGCGTTGACGTTGCTGACGCGGGACGCCGGCGACGCTGACGATGGTCAATTTTCGCGTTTGATGAGGCATGTAAGGCTTTCGCCTTAATATTATATTACAGCTCTCGAACGTGTACTTCGTAATATTTTTTTGTGTGCGTAAAATAAGGGATATTACAGAGGTGGTCATTACTTTATTGCGTGTATCACCTGTCCGGCACGGTTAATTATGTCCATTTTTCCGCCCTCTTTGTCTTCCGACTGCAGTCTGCGTTAGATCGATAACAATAAAAATTTAGGAAAAGCTTGACAAATGAATGAACGAACGCAACAGCCCCATTTCGAAGTCCATGCCAGCCGATAGCAGTGAAACGAGAACGTATGGTTATTCGATATACGTCTCGAGTTTATACACGCCATCGACAACTTTAGTGGGGAGCGGCTAACAGCGCGCGAAACAAACGAACAAAAAAGAAAAAAAAAGCGCAGGCACATTCACAATGGATGGCCCTGAACATCCGCAGAGTGCCTCGGAACAAGCCCTCCGAAAACGGCGAGTGCGGCCATATACATACTGGACTAGAGTATAGCGCTGCTGCTGCCAACACTCAGGCAGCACCATTCATCTTCTTTTCTTCGCCATCTGGACATATTGCCGGAGAAATATGACGCGCATGCTGTTAAAATGCACGCGTCAAGAAAAAAAGACAAAAAAAAAGAAAGAAACCGCGAATAGAAGCAACGAGGGCCGAGAATCGGCTCTTGATGGAGGTTTCTTCATGGACTTTTTTTTTGTGTGTGTGTGTGGTTGTGTCTTCAATTTCGGTGTAATGCTTCCGAGGCGCGCTCGGTCAGCACTCGCGTGGGATGACCACTCCAAGCTGTTCGAATATGTTTAGATCCTTTGAAAAAAAAAGTCATGCCTGTGTCCAAGCTCTGGCTTTTATAGATGCAGGCGCGGCCACCATGAGCGATGACGCTTAGGAAGAGAGAAAATTTCGATAATGTGGAACGCTTTGGAACCCGTACTGAATGCGGTCTCTCGGAAAGCCGTAGGACACTATAAAACTCGTCCAATCGTGTATATACATGTGGTAGGACACGTACATATGTATGTGTAAACCGGATACGTAGAATGTAACTTTTGCGTCAATGTAAGTTCGCCTCTGAATGAAATATACGACAATGCTAGCGTCGTTCAACATTGGTTTTGACGAGAAACGTTTCGCAGGCGCGACTGTGAAACGAAGAGAGCGCCATTGCGCTACTCTGATATTTTTATTTCTTCTATTTATAGAGACAAGCATGAAACCTAACGAGATGACGCATGACAATGTCCATGAGAAATAGGATAAACCTATATTCCACTTCGCTCATCGAGCTCTGTACTGCGCACGGAATCGTTTTTGGGCAATGTTTTGTATAGACTAGAATATACGTATTCTGTTTATTTCTTTCACTGCTACGCATTGCACGTAAATGTTCTTTTTTTAAAGAAATTTTCGGGAACTGAGCTGGTTACTCTGGCCTGTTGGTGTCCGTAAAATATTTAAACAGCGCTACGGATGAGACGAAAAGCATGGACGCGGCTGCACTATTTGTGCTTGGTTCTCGTTTCGTGCTTTGCACTGATGACATCTTTATTTTCATAATAGTAATAATAATTGTCAGGCTGTTGCGTAACTAAAACCACAATATGAATTTGAGAGTCGCCGCGAGTGGAGGGGTCTGGAAATTTCGACCATCTGGCCTTCTTTAACCTGCACCCAAGTCTAAATACACGGACCTCTGGGATTTTGTCTCCATGCAGGCAACCAGGTATTCCAGCGCAGAGCTCCGCCATTGCTTCTAACTGCTGCGAAAAAAAAAACGCTACATGAACGTCATGTTGTGGGAGGAGTCTCTTTACCACATGTAATATTACGTGACAGAAGCGTAGAATCGCGCCAGGCGTCAAAACATGTGAATTGCACAACGAGCGGACGTCTTCAAGGTCCACCTATTACAAAGCACTCAGACATATTTTATCATCATCAGCCGCAAAAGCATCAACAAAGTGAGCAGCTTCGTACGTTCGCGTGCTGCCTTACGGACGCGTTGTGGGCCCTTCGCTGATTCGCAAAAGGAAGAATTATCGCTTAGTGGGCACTTGACAACTGTACTTTGCAGTAGGCATCCCAGGATAGTTTGAAACGGCTAATGTTACGCGCACAGTCGTTCATTTCCTTACGGCACGGTTGAGGCATGCGCCGAGAACCGAAGCTAGGTTAGCAATTGAGGTGATAAGCACGGGGCCCGATTGCGCTATCGCGTTCTGCTCTTGAAGGCGAAGCCCAAGCATCCTCCCAGTTTTCGCTTCGTTCGTTTAGTGACGTCCAGTAATTAGGAATGCAGGGCCAATTAATACACGTACTTTCGTTTCCACTTTCTACAGTTCGTGTCACATCGGCGTAATTTTGACTCGAACACTGTACACCCACCACGGTGGTCTAGTGGTTATGGTGCTCGACTGCTGAACCGAAGGTCGTGGGATCGAATCCCGGCCGCGGCGGCCGAATTTCGATGCAGGTGAAATGCCAGAGGCCCTTGTGCTTATATTTAAGTGTACGTTAAAGAACACCAGACAGTCGAAATTTCCGGAGCACTCCACGACGGCGTCTCTCATAATCATGTCATGATTTCGGGGCTATAAGCCCCTGCAGTTATAATTATTGACTCAAACACCTACATCAGAGACAACATTAACTGTAGCAGCCAAATTTGCAGTGACATGACACGTTTTTCACGAGGAATTGCTAATAGCAGTCGTCATACTAAAAAAAACACAATAAAAGCGATGTCACGTTTTAATGCGGGAGTAATGCGCAATGCACGGTTTTGCTCTAAGGATGGTCAAGGGCGAGCGCCATCCGTTTATGGCGCCGTTTAGTGGATTTCGCAACCGCCTTGTGAGAACAACTCCGGGGAAGATTGTTTCTGTCACATTCACTTTTGCAGGCAGGGAGACCCTTTTTGTGTTGCTTTCCCGTTGTCCGTTCACTCGGCGAGGGTTAACGTGAGAGCGGCAGTACGATGATGGGCTTTCTTCCCAGTGCACATTGGGCAGCGCAGGCTGAAGAAAGCGCGGCAAAAGAGCACAAAATGGCGCCAAATTGCGGCGAGGGATGCCGTCCTAAAAGCAGGAACGCCTCAATTACCGAATGCCGCTGATGCTAGTGCCTCGCCTCGTGCTGTTCATTTACTTTGTTGGCTTTCTTCCTTTAATAGATAGCTGTTGTGTCATGCTAGAGACGCGAAAGAAGGGCTTGCCTTATTCCCCTTTGTGGTTGTTTATACAATTTTACTTATCCTGATTCTTTGTCGAGCGATCAGTGGTGGTGGCCGTTTCCCATAGTGCTGCCGCCGCCAAGTGCCCAGAAAGTTGACCGGGTGAAGTTAGAAATCTAGCCGGCACAAATGGACCTTACTTCACCACTTCTTTGAAGGGTTTTTAATGACAACACTAAATTCGTTGACAATCTCGAGAAGGTAGCGTTGAAAAGGCTTTTCGGAAGCGGGGCTTTCGCAAGCTGCATGGATAACGCAGCTGAACACGCAGAAATAGGCCTCGATTTCGAAATAAGGAAAAGCTTCGGTTATCTTTACGAAGTCGCAGGAGATTGTGGAGAAGTGTGTACATAAAATGAGGTAAGAGTTAAAGTGGAGGTCAACTATTTAATGTTCATGTGCCAGAACGTTTCATTGTGCGGTGCGTTGAGTCATCCTTGGCGCGACCGCACAGGATGGAATAAGCTTTATAGGTTTTCAGGCAGAGTGAGTGCCACCTGTTTACTCCACCAATATAATAATAATAATAATAATAATAATAATAATAATAATAATAATAATAATAATAATAATAATAATAATAATAATAATAATAATAATAATTAATAATAATAATAATAATAATAATGAGAAGAAGAAGAAGAAGGAAGAAAATAGATAGGTGCAAAAAGAAAACATGTTGGATTCTTGGACAATTTGCCAGAGTGGGTGTGAGCCAGAAATTTTAGGATGTACGTTTTAAAGTTCTGATTTTTTTATATTGTAAATTTAGAAGTTGCTTTGAAAAATTCGTTGTTGTTTTTTTCGCTTCGTACCATTGCTCACTTTGCCTCACTCGGGCTTTTAAATCATTGTGCACCAATAAAACTCACCTGCTTCCAGCCTTTCCTTTAATTGCGAAGGCTTCCTTCAGGTTCTTCAAACAATTGACACTTCTTGCTAATCAAACAGTCTTCTGTTCTGGATGAATAAAACTGACCCAGCACGTACGCTCGCAGCATTTTATTGTGGTATGGTCACTATCATGACTACACGGCTACAAACAATAAGCCAAAAATTCATTAGGTATAGAAAGGCTACATTTTGCAAGAAGCAGTTTTTTTTTTCCTCGGCGATGATGACATCCTCGAAATCAGAAGAGAACAAAGTATGTTTTTTTTTTACTTTCAAAGATGAGGCTATCAAAATATGATGATCTCAAGGATTCACGTGATAATACAATGAATTCATATGTACACAAGCATACGCCCTCGAGACAAAACAACAAAAATGGATAAAGAAATAGCGATTCTATACAAAACCTTTGTAACAGCGCAGCGGCACCATGTGCTGGTCATTACGCCGAGCGCGAACTTGAGTGAAGCGCGCACGTTTCAACACGGCGTAGTGCCAGGGCGCCTCAATGCACAAAATGAGCTAGTATTTTAACATAAAGCCAAAAGTAGCAGAGCAAATCTTTACCTATACACAGTCTCTTGATCGTTGACTAGTTTTCTTGTTTTTATTTTTGGAATTAGTCCTAATCGAAAACTGCATCCTCCTGGTAGTCGGTGGAAGTCTGGCTTTCTTGATTTATGATTGGTTTTATAACATGGCAATATCACAAAGGTCGGCAGACATCGTGTGGGAACATACAGGGGTCGTTCAAGTCTAAGCAACTGTCGAAGAATTAGGTAATTGGCATAGTCGACACTAGGCGGCGCGTTGTACAGATAATGAATCTTGAGTGAACGTAACAGGTGAAGATCGCCTAATTTTGCCGCAGTAGTTGCCGTAAGTCTTAAAGAGGCCCTGCAACACTTTTTCAGCATGGTCAGAAAACGCTGCCGATCGGTAGTCGAAGCTCCCAAGAATATGTGATCTAAAATTTATAGCGCAGCACGCAGCCTAGAATTTACAATTAATTATGAAAATCAGCAAGAAATCATTCCTTCTTCTCCCGACAAGTGATGCCATAACCCAAATGACCGCACCATAAACCAAAACACCATGGCCATTGGCTGATTTGAGCATCGTGAGCTGCATAGTTACCGTGGCCGCCGCGAGATGTCGCCACGTGCCTGCACGCGCTAGGGTGCCTCGATGTCAGCGCCGTCGCTTCCAAAGGGACGAATCTTCTTGTCACCTTGTCATCCCCTTCCCTGCGTAGCTTTCAGCGCGATCGCTAGTACGAAAGGAGCGAGAAAGCGCTTGGAGCGTGCGACGAATCGCCGTAACTCCGCTCGCACTTGACGCATTCTAAAAATTTTTGCGTTAGTCGATTCGTGAAGCAATAAGATATTCTAACGAAGCGATAATTACTCGGAAAAGCGTTGCAGGGCCTCTTTAAAGAAGGAACCGTTCTCTACGGTGTATTTTCTGAGGAAAAGAAATACACTAGAGACCTAACGACCATGTTCCTTGAACAGAATGAAGGAACACCTGTTATCTGAAGATTTCGGAACTGCGGAGCTAGTGTGAAAAGGGATATGTCGCACTTATCGACCTGCCATACACATTACGAGACGAACTAAAAAGAAGCGCGCACTGAATGCAACTTGAAAGTTCGGGGGAATGGAATATTGTCATATTTCATTGCAGCCACAAAATCATCGTGAAAGTAATGAGTAATGAACTCGTTAAACGTTTTGGTGGTACTTCTACTAAAGTACCAAAAGTAGTACCTTGCTCAAATGAAAATAGTAGCTTGGCTGGGTAGCAAATACCTGCCGCTCATTCGCGCGTATCTAATTAGCGATACGGTACACATGTTACCTCTGTCCAATTTAAACCAAACTCGCCTCACAGAGCAACAACTTTTCAGAACCCATTCAATCCTCGTTCCCATCCTGCATCTAACACTTGAACTATATCACGTTATGCTCCCGTTGACATTCATACAGCTAATTGCGCTTATACCTGTTGTTCTGTGCTAGCGTACGGCCTACTTATGTATGTTCTGTGCTTGAAGCTGCTGTCGTTAATGTAAATCTTTGAGTAAACAGGCGATGTACCAACCTATCCCTCCTTATCCAGTGTATACCAGCCTTTGCTCGCATTATAGGCGGATAATATCAGCGGAATAATACAAGTTAAAAATCATCAAGGGAAGAGAATTTCAGTGTTATTGCGCTTGGAAGAGCGGAGGATCATAAACGCGACAATATTGGTTCAGCGCTATCCAGTGACCTTACGGGTTCTTGCTTTGTTTTGTTTTGTTTATATCAAGGTTATATTGTACAATATTGAGAAAGGAAAAAGGGAAATTCGAGGACAGCACGTTGCAGTCAGTACTAAGCGGTATACAGTGCGTTTATTTTTGAGTTTGTCAAAGACAAAAAGCACCGCATTTCTAGGTACAAAATAAAGACTTATTTTTGAAGCCTTAATATACACGTGAGAGATGTACTATGAAATCCTGTCACAACTGTTAGTGCTAACCCCTCTTTTTACTTAAAAATAAAAAAAGAAACAACTAACATCACTTCGAACGCATATTTTCTTGTGGTGCACAGATGACAATTTCTCGCATAATGACAAGTTTCATTAACGAACTTTATTATACGGCATCATATTAATGATACCCCGACTACGATACATGGTAATTTCGCTTAAATCCCGAAAGTGTTATTCTACCACTCGTGCTGTATTTATTTGATAAAAGATAATCATCAAAATAGGAAATGGAAGTCGACGTTTTCTACTTTGAGATTTTGCGACGTAGTCGCCAAAATGACGCCATCAGTGTTACGTCACATATGTAAATGTCTTGCTGCACAGTTTCCCAATGTTATTAGGTTTAATCCTTGCTTATTCTTGAGTGCCATGCAATTGTCATTATAGTTAATATTTATAAACATGCCTTGGCAGCGCTGACCGCGTGTTGCTAACACCAACAATTAAACGTCATTCGCAGCTGGCGGTGCCATTTTATCGCACACTGTACAGGCATATCTGACAGAATTCACTTGCGGTAAGGCAAAACTACATATAATTCCAAGAACGTAGTCAAACTAGCGTAGCCAAATATTTGTTATACAGTTTTTTGTTTCAAGATAGTCTGAAATTCTCATCTGATGACGGGCTTGTACTTATGGGAGAATATGAACCAAAACCAATGGCTACCAAGACAGCGCTTAAACACGTTTGAGAAATGCAAGAAAGAAAACTCAAATACTGGCCTATTGCGAGACACTCGGTTAAGAGAGGGCTTGTATTGGATGCTTGCATCTCAGTATGGTCGCAGGACACAGATATAGCTTGCGTGGACAGTATGAGTGGTATACAGTTCAATAACGGACACGCATTCGATGCGGATATCCCGAAGAGACTACAACCTTTGCTTATCACATGAAAATCAGCTGCTGGCGGGAAAAAATCATGATTGGAATGGTATGCACAAGGAACTGAACATGGATGAAGTTGATTTTAAATCGCATCCACATCGATGGAAGAACGTAATTTACAAGACATCTGCTGAGCGTATGGCTTTAAGATGATCCTGTTCCTTTGAAGACAGTCCGGGTGGTCGGTCCAATAGTGAGTTAAGAATGAGTAGTTGGTGTACCTAGTAAAATAATTATATTATGTCAAAAGGAAGTGGAAATTGGTGCTTCCTGTTGTGATCGATTCATTAGACAGCGCTGTTGACTCCGACCGGTGGTGCAATTTTGTCAAATGTCATAGTTGTAAAAGTGGTCATGAGTGAAACCTCAATGCTGAAACGTCAAGTTTTAAAGAACTCGGTGCAGTAATATATCTAGAAAGTTTAATACGCTGAACACAACATCAACGCTCAAAGAATATGTCAAGATTAGTTGCTATTCAATTAGTTTAAGCTTTTTCCACTGCCTTGCTTTAAAGAAGCCGTCACTTTTGAAGGGTTATCCAAATCTTTAAATGTACCTTTGAATCTTATTCTAGAGAACGCTTTTCTTTGTGACTAGGGGTTACGTTGTGGGGCGGCTCTCCGCACCTGTTTCTCGGGAGTTTGAAGAAAGACCAGCAACCACGCGATCGTCGTATTTTCTGTAGACGGCGAGTGGGATCTTCTGGTTCAGTGAAGAGATTTCACTCGCTCCAACAAATGAAGGCTGAAAGAAAATTTGAAGCTTGCTGCGGATGCTGCGATGCAAAAAAGATAGCACTAATACATTCATAGTGGTAGTTAATATCATTGCTTCCAGAATGCCGTGCACCTCTGCGGTAATCTGTTCAGTAGGCATATTGAGTATCAGTATCACGGTAAACAACAGCTTCTCCTCGCAGTAATCGATAGACAAGCATAGGCATCAGCTGAAACTAAACGCGCAGAGTCAGAGTGAGTTGAAGAAGCGCCTCAACCATATAGAGCACAGAAGCTTGTCTTCGCGTTAAACTGCAAAGTCCTCACTATCCTTTTCTTCTCTCGAGTGTTCCAGTCTTCGCACACCACAATAGGACGGCACCGAAGGGAAGCTTGTTGAGGTGTCTTCTCTGGCGACCTACGCAAAGCAAGCAGCACAACCGAAAATGTCGCCAGAACGTCTCTTATTACGTGTATATATATTTAGCGCACCGGTGTCTGACGATATGCACCGACACAACACCGCACGAAAGAAAGAGTCACTATCACGTGACGCCGGACACGCGATCACGTCACGAGCACGAAGAGCCGACGTCACGCACTGCAGTCGTCGATCGCAGTGAAGAACAGGCAGATGAAGTCTTCGTCGCGTTGCGTACGAGTTGTTTGCCGCATTCCGACAACTGCCTCGTCACGGTGATCTCGGGCGCAGCTGTGACGCATAAGTGTCACGAAACGCGAGAGATCGCACCGGCGCGACAGCAGCTGGGAAAGAAGCACCATCGCATTGCCTGCGAATGCTGATGACAGTAGCGTGATGAGGAGGGTGCTGCTATCCCCGTTCAAACACGAAAGTGAGTGGTTCCTATCGCCTCCGTGGTTTGCTTTCCATCATGTGCTTGGCTCGTCGACTGCACGTCTCGCTAACCGCAGCACAAGTGGCGTTTCTCGCAGGCCTTTTCTTCGAAGCTGCCGACAACTCACGCGTGAGGTTGCAACAGCGCACAGTGGTGGTTCAGGGCACTTTTTTTCATAGCGTGCGCGCGTCCACTTTGTCCATTTTTTTTCGGGTTCTTTTTTAGAATGTTGGTCCCACATTGCGCGTCCGCCGGTTAAAAAGGCAACGCTGGGTTTTATTTGTGTTTCTTTGTTTCGTGCGTTTATATATAGAGTATGCATGAACAGTAATTAGGCTTGTAAAGGAGCGTGGTGTCTTTTTTTTTCTTTGTCGAATAACAAGTCTGAGAAAACAGCAGTCTGAGGAAAACTGTAGGTGCAGCTAATTTGTAGAGCTATGCTCAGAGCACATGGTGGGCAAAGGCAAGGCGCACGCGTTAGCGTTGAGAAAAAACGAAGTACCTACTGGAGTACTAATTCCATCTCTGACCGTTTCAGCGAAGGCTTAGTATGCACGCTGTTTCGTTTCTATTGTTCGCAATAGGTAAAGAGCACCGTTTAGTTAACGTTGAATTCCACGTGTGTACAATCAATTGAGTAAAAAACCACAAAATCACGAAAAAATACCAGCACACTGTAAATGATATGCCTAATGTGAATCATGAGAATTAAGTACAGAATGTAATTATTTTTTTTTTTTTAATTTCAGCTTGCAAACTGAGCCCATGATATACGATAGCCTGCTCTGTGCTTCATTGTTTACTTTAAAGCATGTTACACTAGCGTATCCACATCTAGGTTAACGCGGACTAAGATTTTATAAAACAAGCCTAACATGAGACAGTCCTAGCTAGATCGCCATTGCTACTCAATGTTCGGTAACGCGTTTATATTCGTCATATACTGTATGGAGGCAAATGCCCGTGCTATTAAATAGCGTACATGGTTACCAGGCCTCTTACACGTTGCCTTTTAGTAGCTGTTTCAGCTTCCTGTTGGAATCACGAATGCGGCTCCATATGCTTGGTCAGTGAACCGTGCTCTAGTCAGTCACTTTCACAACCGGTATGCGATCTGAAATACATCAATAGCTTAACAGTTGTATAAATCCTTAATGACTTCTGTAAAAATCAACGTGTTATGACGCCGACATGTCCCGGCCAACCTTCGCGTGCCAAGGTACTGTGTTCTCTTGTTGTTGTTTTTTTTCTAAGCAGCGCAGGATAACTGTCACCTGCATTGCAACAAAGAGCAAGATATGTTATCTTTATGATATCTTTTATAAAGATACGCGGTATTCACAATCTTAAGATATCAAGCGTGCCTCCTTCACCGGATTATTCTTGAATGGAGCTAACGATAAATCGGAAAGGCAGTTTGAGTCCACTACACTGGGATATATGCGTAAAAAGTGGTTGCTCCGTTCCATCTTGATGTGCTTAGGGGAATGGTCTTCGTTTGTACGCGATCGGCTAAATCTGCGGGCGTAACACTAAAAGCGAGTATCTCAGCTAACGAACCAGCGTTTCGTGAAAGCTCAAAAAGCTTATAAGAGGCGAGAGATCGCGTTTTTCTAAGCTACATGAAAACCGTTCCTAATTTCACGTTCCACACGCTACGCGTCCGTAATGTTTGGTCGGGGGATAGATAGAGGCATACGTAGCGTACCTGAGTTTAAAGCGTGAACTCTATCCCGAAAACTTTGGTTCTGCTGATGAGATGAAGGCGAAAGTGTGTTTTGTATATAGGTACATTGTATATAGATATATCTATACGTATATATACTCTATATGGTGACGTAGTTGCACACTTTTTTTACTCTTATTTAGACAAGGCCAGGGAACAGAACGATCTCTCAGAGAGACAGATATGTGTAGGCCTATGCACAGAATGACGTTCGCGTAAAACTGGTTCTTTGAAGGTCCAGGACATGCGTGGTTATAAAATTTTCGTCTCGAAGGGGAATATAGAACACCGAGAGTCGTCTAAGGAGCGTAATTCTCTCCTACACGGGACCTAGATGAAAACCACGCGATAGTTTGCTTGCGAAATTCTTTGTACAAAAAAAAAATAGAAACATTTAATGTCCATGTGTGTTGGTTATGTAATTTATTTTCTAAAAATGCTTCACCATCGTGTGCAAAGCTATATCTATGGGCAATGTTCTCGCTGTACGCGCAGTATACATAGACTTGTTTGATAATCTGTGAACACTACTGTACTTAAGATCATTTTTTTGCGGAATCAAATGCTCAAAGTCATTCGAGTCATAGCAGTGCTGGTAAAAGTTAACCGATAACGACGACTAACTATTTAGCTTTCTAATATCAGTTACACCATGGCTCAATCCGGAATGTATCGTTACTCGCTTCCCCGTGGATGGGTTATTAGACAAGTATAGTTTGTTTGGAAGCGGTAACAGTGAATTCGAGAATTCTTTACATACTCTCGGCGGCTATAGGGTGCACCGTAAGTAGACCGCATAATAAAATTAACACAAAACGTTCCCCATATTATCTTGAAGAAATTGAAACGAACTTCTTTACCTGCATCTGACTACGCGCTTTAGAGATCCTCGTCGTCAACTTCAAACTGATACGCATCTAGCAGATAGGGTAGTACGCAAGCAGTCTGAGCTCTTCAGGAAACTCCTCTTCTTCGAAGTTTTTGCAAGCTTTCGTGGTTCATCTAGCAGTTTCCGCGTTGAATCTTGTCTGGCCGTTGTGTTGGGTTTTTCTAGTGGTTGTGAGTATAGATTCAGCATTGACCCTACAGTGTAGGCAGCTAACGACGCATCTTGCAGGGGAGGCGCCGTGGGCACCACACAGTCAGTCACCGCAACGAAGGTCCGCTGCGCGTGCGGTCGCCTTCCCGGCGGCGACACGGGTCTTAGGTAAGTATGGCCTGCATCGATGGGGCCTGGTCCGGAGTGCTGACGCCGTTGTATATACCTGCGCACAAAGAGAGAAAAAAGTGACAGATAAAGTCATGAAACGATACGTTACTGGAAGCTAATGTGAAGAACTATAAAGAACTATGAAAGAGCATATTATCTGCACAAACTGTATTATAACTTCCCACACACAAGGAACACTATTCTACTTCCACCCAACCGCACTTCTCACCGTCTCTTCAACAAGCTCAGTCTGCAAAGCTTACGCGGCATCTCTAATGCCTTCAACAAATCATTCTTGCCAACTGATATTGAAATATAGAACGCGCTACCCGACGATATAGTAAATGACATTGAGTCAGATAAATTTAGGCATCCGGTGTCATGTCATCATAGTAAATGACATTGAGTCAGATAAATTTAGGCATCCGGTGTCATGTCATCATAGTAAATGACATTGAGTCAGATAAATTTAGGCATCCGTTGTCATGTTTTTTTTAAACCCTTCATAAACCACCCCTGCACTGTTGCTTTAACGTCTACCAGTTGTACTGCTCTGTTATACTATACCGGTTGTACTACCGGTTGTGCTACCGGTTGTACTGCTTTTTTTTTGTCTTGCCCATCGACTTCAAGCATGTATACTAAGTTTTGTTTACCATCGTATAATAATGACGATGTTTATTGATACCTTTGTTATTATTGACGTTCTGACGTCAGTGCTGTTTCAAACTTCATAACGATTAGCCAACGCCAAAAGCAGTGCCTACAATGACCTCGCGATGATCATTTTCTCACGTTTACATAGCACAGTTTCCGACTGGGAAAAGGAAGAAAAACACAAACGCACGATTATTTTAGTGAGAATGGGACAAGAAGCTTAATAACCAGCTCGTTCTTCACCGGATGTTGAATGCTTGCACAATGCACCGCCAAGGCATACGCTATGCGGCTGCCACGACCACGTCGCGCCTCTTCTGTGTGTACAGGTTTCTCTAAAAGAAATTGGCGCCTTGTGGCGGCACCTGCTAATATAAGTAGCCTAGCAAGAGAAAAGTTCTGTTGTTAATACCTGTCAAAACGGGATACTGATTGATTGATTGATTGATTGATTGATTGATTGATTGATTGATTGATCGATCGATCGATCGATCGATTGATTGATTGATTGATTGATTGATTGATTGATTGATTGATTGATTGATTGATTGATTGATTGATTGATTGATTGATTGATTGATTGATTGATTGATTGATTGATCATACAGAGTGAGCAGAGGTATGACTCTCAGCGCGCTAATTCTCACGTAGCAAATCATAATTGGACGCTGGTTTACTAATACGCTACGCGAAATCTCAAACATCCGGGAAGGTCACTTCTACGCACTTCAGATGCCGCTGGAGCACCGTCCCCATCGCTCGTTGGCTCACAAGGAGGTTAAACACTTTTGTGTTTCTTGAGGACTACAAGCCTGTGTGAATGCTTTTGACTATTGTATAGTGCAGCGGACACATACGCGTCCGCGCATTTATTCATAATTTCCTTCTTTCCTTCCCTCCTCTCTTTCTCACCTTTCTATTCCCTTTTCCCATTCACCAAGCGTAGGGTAGCCAACCGGACATTTTTCTTGTTAACCTCCCTGCCTTCGCCCTCTTGTTATTCGTTCTTCTTCCTTCATTACTTCAAGAAACTGCCATATAATTTTTATAATACTGGTGTTCGAATCTATCCCTGCCGAAAAAGTAAAAAAAAAACAGCAACTAGAGCTATATAGCTTTATTTACTTTTTTTTTTTTTCTAAAGCAAGACCTTAAGCCCTTCTCGCGACGGTGAACGAGGACGAGTGGCAGGAGGAACGTCATAGGTATCCTCCATTCCTGCACGCGTGGTCTCCGGGGGGCCTTTCCTTCTGATTAAGCTTTCCTCTCTAAAAATAGAAAGAGAAAAAAAAAGGTAAAAAAAACGGGGGGACGGAAGCGACCCGAAATTAGACGAAAGCGCAACGCAGCGCTTCTGGGACGACGAGCGAGCAATACAGATTTTTTTACGAAACGCGTTTTCAATTTCAATTTTATATTTTGCCCCGACGTCTAGTGCCCTCGCGGGATCAAACTGGGCCGTCTTTCGTTGAAATAAGACAGGCGCTGCATTCGCAGGCGAAGGAATAGCAAGACGAAGACATAGACTCACACACACGCTGAAATATTCGAATCGCGATATGAGTTCTGCTGGGACAAAAAAAATAAATAAAAAATAACGACGCACGCCAGTCTATATAAGAACCCAGAGAGGGTCGTCATTTCTCAAGTTGATGTTGCCCAGAGTTTAATGACGAGAAGAAAAATAATAAAACGGTGTAGACGACGAAACGAAAACAGCACAAAAGTAAAGAGATAAGTGATGTCACGTCGTTTCGTATACGAGACGATCAGCGCTCTCTCTTGAGGTCCCATCATGGGGGACATGTTTTAACGGAAGCGACAAACATGGCCTCCTTTTTTTTGCTTTTTTGCTTTATTTCATTCTATTTGCGAGGCTTCTACTTGCCTGTCGCTACCTTCGTACAACCCTTTCCCAAACACGCCCCTTTCCCATCCTAGTATCCAATCGACGTGCGTCGGTTACATTTTCCCACACAGGCCGGCAGGAGGCCACGGTGTCACCAGAGACGGCGGGCCACTTTCCAGGCGAAGCCCCAGCGCCTTCTGATGACCGTCGCTGTCGTCCAATCGTGTCCGGCCGCGATCATTAGTGGATGAGCCTACTACGCTCGCCTCACGAAAACAGTAAATGGTTTCTTATTTCGCCCTTCGATCGCGCGTGGCGGCAAAACGATGCGAGCAAATCACTTGCCGAAGTCGGAAAAAGAGGCTAAAGTTTCCTTCCGTCTTTTACTTCTTGACCCTACATCCCCCTGCTCGACATGGGTTGAGGTTATATATGTATATAACAGGAAGGCTCTTTTGACCGGGCGGAAGCTCTTTAACTATCTGATATTGGGTCGTTTCTTAATGGGGGATGTCAACAAGTGACGCAAGATGCCTGGTACCGAAAGGAAGAAGCTGTAATTTTGGTGAAACATATGTAACCTTTAGTTGTTCCGTTCGAATACACTAGGACCGGAATCCGGACAAGTGGCGGATGAATATCATGGTATACATACATCTGACGTGACGTAACAACTGAACTGCGTTCAAAACGTATAGAACACTCCACGTACGTAACGATACTTTAGACAACATGTTCTTCACACGCTCATTTTTCCCTTAATTGCTATTACTAAAGTTATCCAATTGAAAACGGTTTTAACGAGGAAAAACTTTCACAGTAAAATATCTTGTCGGAAGACATTACTCCCGTGATGCAGCTAATTTAATTCACCCGTCGTGCAAGCCTTGTGCCTGCCGATTTTATAAGCTTTATTTCCGCTACCTGTTCACATTTATGTGTATTCTTATAGCAACTGTGCAAGCCTAGCATTCGCTCTTACTTGGCACTGCCAGTTAATTTCTCTTGTTTCATGAAGTGCCAAGCTTGCTTTCCGAAGAATGCAGCAGAAGTCTCGCTCCGTAAGCATTTCTTATATGCGATCGGATGTGATGACATGGTTTTGTTTACACGGCACCACTGAAACATCTGCACAGCTGCTTGACATCGGAAATCTATTGTTAAACTGCGTTCTTACTGCTCAAGTCTTTTATCATAGCGATGACAAAACAAAATGAAACATCGCAATGTTGCCGGTCAGATCTGCCGGGAATAACCCGCCTATAGCTGCTACCACCACCACGTGAAAGCAGCTATCGCATTTTTCTGATGGGGCACTTCAATGCTTCCAGGGAGGAATTATCCGTAGAAGTTCTGCATTAATATGCAACCGGTAACACACCGTATGTAGCCAGAACGTGGTGAATCCCGGTAAGGCGTAGGCGAACATAACTGTCGTTCAACGCGTTAATTAAAACACGCCGCTCCCTCTATCACTTTGCGTACTGCACCAAGATGGTGCTCGATTTCACACCCATAAGTATTCCCACCACGTGACCTCAAACCTGCATCGTTTAAATTTACGCCAAAGCTTCGAATGTTCCGGGCCTGTCTCAGTATAGGCATTGTTTAATCAACGACAGCTCGGCACCTTAAAAACGAGTAATTCGACACCTACAGAAATCCTGAGCAATTACCGATTAGATGATTCCATGTAATGGAAAACTGAAGGTATTCAGTAACATTGTCGGCACGTACTGCTCGTCTGTTTTCAGCTATAATTGCCATGTCGTTAGTAATGTCCAAGCCTAATGAAAACTTCACAGCTCACAACTAATTCTTTCCACTGAGGGCCGTATTAAGGCTGGTTGTCGTCTCGAATAACAGGCTATTCATGAGATAAAATTTTGCCACGTCAAGACGAAGTTAATTTGTAATTACATTGATATTGATTACAGATTACGGAGTGCAGTGTTTGCGCTACAATGCGTGCTGCCGGTTGTTTACCGAATTGTGAAGCTCAAATACATGCATATTGTTTATAGGGCGTCTGTGTTTTTATCACCACATCACACGCCAAACACGGCAACGCCCGTTTCAAACGAACATTTTTTTTTTTTTTTGTGACAACAAAGTGGAACGCTGATAGTTCAAAAGAGGAACAGTTATGGCGCGTATAGCTTCACTGCGCAACGAAGAGAATACAGGAAGGACTGTTCCATTGGCACGTGAAACAGCGCTAACTCTCAACAAGTTTCGTTTGCGAAAACACTTGATATACCTACAACAAAGATATTTCTCTCGCTTTGGCTAACAAACCTTGTTCGAAGTTGGCTCTTTGTCATTTCCTCTGCTGGTTCCTCGTTCACTGTGCACCACTGTACAGCAAAAGATATGTCGTTCTAATATGCCTAACTATTTACGCTAGATTATAATGGTTTCAACAGCGCGAAGTCGACCTGGCCAGTAAAAAAAAAAAAAGAAAGGTAGAAAAAGACACAAGAGATTTAAAAGGGTGCTACATCCCAGTAATGAAACCCGAAACTCGCCCAGGCTGTTGATAAAGCGATATGTTTAGCATAAGTCCAAGCACAGCCAATTCGTTGGAACGCGGAAATGGTTGCCATCCCCTAGTAAGTATAGTTCAAGGTCCAGTTGGAATAGGATTGGTGCTTGCGTACATCGTGTGTACATCGGTGTCCGTATATGTGCTCTAGTGTTAGTTGCCTCTGGGTGTGTTCGTGCGTGCACATCCGCATGAATACACACAGAGGCAACGAACGCCAACGCGGATTCACGCACCCCGTCTCACCGAGGCGTCGACATATTGATCGGGCGTTAAAGATTCCCGCAAATGCCGACTCCCCACGACGTGGGAACCTCCTTGTATATACTTCTTCGCAATATCTTCTTGAAGCATCATCCGCTGTCTTCGCCCCTCAAACAACGAGCCTGTCGCTGTATCGACCGACGGGGGAGGATCACACACACACGCCTACTCTTAACGAGACACTCTCACGTTCGACCGAGCGGGTACAGGCGTTACAAAGAGAAGGAAAACCTAAACTGGGTGCAACTCTCCATCTTGCTAAGTGGACAATGACAGCGCGAGAGATCGGCGCAGATGAAAGAGGGAAAGGGGGTATGATTTTGCCCCATGGCTCCACCTTGGCGCGTGGCCCCATCGCAATCGATGGGAGACGTTATATCCGAGGCGCTTATGAGGGCATCGGGCGCCGGCGGCGCCGGCAGGACGAGCTCTATCGCCTTGTCACATGTACCTGCGTGTTTGCACTGAGACGACGGCGATCCACGCGAGGCGAGTACATTCCCGTGTTTCGCGGTATTCTTCGAGATACGACGACAACGCACCTTGAGACAGCATCTGTCCCTTTCCCCCTCCCTCCTCTTCCCGTAAAAGAGAGAAACAAGGGAGCCACAATGGCGACGAGCAATACTCTCGCACTGGTATGTCTTTCTTTCTTTCTCTCTCTCTTTATTTATTTCTCTCTTTCTTTCATTCTATTGTCTCGCCTCTTCCGCTTTGCTATTTTTGCGTTCTCAGCCCGACAAGCTCTTCTTTCTGCTTTGACCTCCCCCCTCCCCCCTCCACTTCTACACACACACAAGTTATTCGTCTTTTTTTCTACGCTTCTGTATTTTCTTTTACGGCTGTTTCAGCCTTATTAAGATGTTTCTTTTCAGTCGTTCACTCTCAGGCATTCCTTTGTTTTTGAACGTGTACGCCACTCGCGTTGTTTCTCTGCTCTTTACGTTGGCGTTTTCTCGTTTTCACTGCTTCTCCCGGTTCTTGTGGCGGGACAAGTGGCGCGAGTCCCGAAGACGAATGGTCGCCGGGTCTGGCTCATTGAAATTTATGGTCGCCACGAAGAGGGTGAAAGCTAGGTGTGTATAGGGTGGTGGGAGTTTTGGCGGGAATGGCGGCAGGCGAAGCGTTCGCTTTACTTTCAGGTGGCTTCGTACTGGCGCTCTCGTGTGTGTGCGGTTACTTCATTGGGCTTCGCACGCAGCCGCCGCCGCTCCTGCTGTTTGCTTGCCAAGCTTCGAGGAGCCCGCGTCGCCGCGCACCGTTCGTTCTTTTTTTTTTTCTTAAGGGGGGTGAGGGGGGCGCGAGATGTCGCGCACTGCAATATGCTGAGTGCTTTTCTCTTTTTCATCACCGTCTAGAAAACCGGCGTGTCGCTCTTTCTCGGCAGAATGAGCTGTCACATCGCGCACCGTCGCAGTTTTTCGGCGGAGTGTTTGATCGGAAAGTGGCGGGGACGTAGTATGCCGCATGGACACTTGCGTCGCCGACGATTGTCTTAGAAAAAAAAAAGCGAAGCATGATCGATACTTCAATACAAGGCGCACGAGAAGCTTTTTTGGAGTTGTTCATAGACGCCACGCGCTGGCCAAAGGGCGCTGCGGTGTTTTATCATACTGGCGTCCCTTGGTCAAAACGTTGACGACATGACAGTCTAGTTCGAACAACCGTCAATTTCTCGAAATCTTACGTCAAAAACATAGGCCAACCACTGCCATTTAGTTTCGCATGCATCAGACTCCAACATTCTGTCCTTCACGTTCGCATATATTTGACTTTGAATTCACTACTTAAAAAAATTGTGCCGCCAATAAATATATATGACATGCCCAGCTGGCAAGGGTTGGCTTATAATGTAAAATTTATTATGCTCAGTAAAGATTGTACTCAGCGATCGTCACACCTAACCTGAAATGTGCCTTAAGCACCTTGTGCCTTTAGCACCTTAAGCACCTCCAGCGATGAGTACCCGAATGTTTAGATGATGTGCATTGATTAGGCCGCTTAACGCATCTTTTTAACAAAGTATTAGAAATTTGCTCTTTATAACCGGAGTTTGATCAAGTCAAGCCGCTATAAACGGGTCCTGTTTGTTTAGGTTAAGTCTAACGAAGGCTGTGCATTAAACATTATATTTGTATGTCTGGGCCCCTCTATGTTCTGTGTTTTTTTATCTTGGCAGTTACAAGGACACGATTCAAGTGTACGAAGCAAATTACAAAAATGGGGTGAGTCTGCACACTTAGTTTTTTAGTAGCACTTTCGTATTCCTTTTTGCCATACTACCAGCGTAGGGTAGCCATCTAGACATCTTTCTGTTAATCTCCCTGCCTTCGGCCTTTCGTTTTTCATCTCTTACAACTTTATAAATTTGTCTACGAAGGATGAACTAAACCCAAAGGCAGGTTCAAACATTTACGTGATGTGGCATTCGGTAAAAAAGCAGAATATTTGCTGGACATTGCCCCGGTAGCCTGAATTTCCTATGCCTTACGTGTGCCAGCGCGCACAACCAACGCGGTGTTGCACTGCGTCAAATGGCTGGGCTGCACATTCGAATGTTTCACGAGAATCAGCATCCCGCAAACAATGAACTCCGCATGAACGTACAGCTCGATGTTGAACGCTCCTACAACGCGGGTTATACGGAAGGCATTGCAGCATACAAGATGGCCCATTACGAACAGTGGCGCTCCCGTTATTTATATAGCGACACGAGATTAAATGAGCCGAGAACTTCACGGACCCCAAGCCGGAGCGTGGTAGAAGTAAGGAATCGCTGTGCGTTGATAAATGCTGTCTGCGCAGAGCGAAGCGCACCGCTCCGGAGAAGGCTGCGCATATACGCCCCTTAGGCCCGAGCGGACATCGCCAAATACGCGGGAAATGTGATGCTGCTAAAGGCTCGGGGCTTTATATTCGCGCACGCTTTCTCTTTGTCCTTGACCAAAACTTTCAGCAGTACGCTTGCACTTTCTGCGGTTAAGTGTCATTATTTTCTTCTGTTCTTGCTCCAAAGGAGGGTTGAGCGTATAGGGGTTTAATGAAGCTCAAGGCGATATAGTACATCGCCTGTCATCTGCTTTCCCGCTGCTTCTGTTGTTGTCGTTGTTGTCTTATTCGTGGCTTAGGGTTTTAAGTTTTCTATCCTGCATTCGCCAAAGGCAGACCTATTATATAAGCCCGCCTAGGTGGTTACGGGGGTTACGGTTCTCGGCTACTGACCCAAAAGTCGCGGGTTCGATCGCGACCGTGGCGGTCGCATTTCGATGGAGGCGAAATGATAGAGGGCCGTGTACTGTGCGATGTCAGAAATAACACCAGATATTATTATTATTATTATTATTATTATTATTATTATTATTATTATTATTATTATTATTATTATTATTATTATTATTATTATTATTATTATTATTACATAATTTAAGAGCAGTTTTCATAATGCAATAGAACTCCGTTAGATTTTGCCGTGCTATGCATGGTGTGAAAGCGCGTGCTGCCATCGAACACTGTATAGAAAAAGAAGTATGCAAACAAGGTAATGTTTCAAGGTTATGCCTGTTCCCTCTTTCCCCCTTCTTAATGTTCAGGGTGGTCAACTTAACTCTGACTATGGCTGACCTCCCCTGCTTCCATTCTCTCTCTGGCTCTATCAACATCTACCATGACTCATTTTCTTTTTCTTAAATTTGAGAGCGAGATGCCGGCTATTGGAATAGCTGAACTCCCAAAAATGTGTGTGTGTGTGTTTTTTTTTTCGTGATATCTCATCATATAAAAATGATTGATGGGGTTTAACGTCTCAAACCACGATATGATTGTTCCTTGATATCTTAGTTCTAGGCAGGGATTTCTGGAGAACGAGCCAAAGAGAACTCGTTTTATGATAGCTGGAAGAAGTGTTCTCACCATAGGCCCTGAAGGGTTCGCGCCATCTTGCTGCCAAGGAAATGATGCTCATCGGTTGAACTCCCAAAATAAACATTTATTAACACTAACTCAGAACTTTGCAAAAAGCTACACGATACAATAGCGCGGGCACTGTCCCTAACCTTCGAGCGAGGGCCGGGCCCCTCGCTCGCGCACAGCAGTCCTTCACCGACTGTCCGGGCAGTCGCTCTTGAAGCCTGCGAGTGACTCGCGCGCATCGCCACTGCGCAGCACTTGGCGCTAGAATAGCGGCCTTGCGATGGGCGTGGCTCCCACAGCCTGGAGGGCTGATAAAAAGAGACTAAAAAAAATGCCCCCACCTCCCCGAAGGGAATCGTGAGGAAATGCGAATGCATTTCTTGCGCCGAGAGTACACGGCGTAGTAAATTTAATGGCGTAAACCAATGACGAGACGAGGATTTGTACCGTAACCATTTATTTACACATTCATCAGCACCTGTTTGTGTTGTCATTGTACCTGACGGCCATAATCTCAGCCTTGTGGTCGCCGTTGGCGTTTCACAGCGGCGTCTCGAGCACACATTTCCGGATGTTCTTGAGAGGCGCCCAGCCAGCGAACGGTCGAGAGTGAGGCGCGAGCGGACGGGAGAGTGGGGCGCAGGGAGGAGAGAGAGCGAACGGCGAGAGAAGGAGCGGCGAAGCACTGCGCCTACCCTCTCCTACACTCTCTCGCACCACATGCTCCGGTTGCTAGGGGCGAGTATAAGCGCGCGCGCCCGCAGCTGTTGCTATTGGAGAGGGAGTGAGAGCGGAGAGATAACACCTGCCGGAGCGCGGACAACGCCGGACGCCTCACATAGCCCGACTAAGAAATGCATTCGCATTTAAAATTGAATTAGAAAACCAACCCAAATATACTGAAAAAAAAAGAATAAGAAATAAGTGTAGTGAAAGGGAAAAAGAATGACATATGATCAGAAGCAGAAAGAAACGTTTTAGAGAAAAAAAGCTGACGTGAAAAAGGCTGACCCTGCAAGTCGTTCATGTCGTGCAATGAAAGTCAAAGATGCATATGTTGATCGCGATGTGTTCCACGTAGATATATGAATGCTCATCTGTAAGCATTTCGTGCTTTCTCTTTTCTCGTAGGTTCTTGGCTTGTTGATGGGCAGGATGCCATCAAGTAAGCATTTTTACCAATATATTTCCTATACTAGCGATGAGGCCGCGTGTTTGCGAAAATTTTCCGCATTCGAAATGTTGGTTGTACCAGCCTACACAGGCGAAGGCTCGGTGTTTACCTGCGGTATCGCGCATGCTAGCGGCAACGTTCAGCCGTTTTCGAGTCAGCATTGAAGCGATGACCGTTCTGAATCCACGGGTGAGGAGCTTCGAAGAAGAGCGGGCAAGTTGTGGAAAAGAAATTTTTTTTCTCGAAGCCATTCGCGTTGCAGCAAGATAATCCAACACAAGGCGGCGCGCATGTGTTATGTTGAATTGTCCTGCCTTCGGTCTGTGTGACGGGCACAGCTGCTTGAGCGTTATGCAAAAAACGTTCGCAGCTTCCGTGCGGCAGAAGCCAGAGGCGCCTCTTTGAAAACTCTGCGCCAAAGAAGCGAGAATCTCCTCGCATGATGAGAATGCTTGTCGGCGCTATGGCCGAGAGCGCCAGAAAAAAAGTATAGCACGAGAGCTTGTGTTGCTTGGCTTCAGTATGCAGGCTATCGAGGACAAAGAGAATCGAAGAATTTAGAAGAACACGCGTTACAGAAGAGTTAACCTGCAGGGTTCACACTGTTAGTCTGTCAGACTCTCGTAACACAGGTAAAGTTTGCTTATACGCATGCGCTCTCGCCGAAGAAAGAAGAGAGATTACGTCACTTGTTGGTGTTAACCAGTGAGAACACGGAACGGTATAAAATAGTGTACTTTGCTTTGGTTGCATCCGTTAATGAACCACGGTTCTCGGGCACGATTCGAAACCGTCCACTGTATGGCGCCTCCCATAACCAGTGTACTGATTTGTACCTTTCCGTTTCCCTGTCCTCCTTCCCCAGTGCAGGGTAGCAAATCGTATATTTACATCCTGGTTAGCATCCCTGCTTTTCCAAATTACATTTATCTCTATCTCTCTCTCTTTGAGACGTCAATCACTCCATTGCAATTCACAACCATTGTATGTAGACAAAGTCTTCCTGATTTGTAAGCGCGATATTACCGCCATGAATCTATGCGTTGGTACCTTTCTGAACCTTAAAGTTCCTATCAGGAAAAAAGAAAGACTACGGTATAACAAAATTCACAGAGAAAGTGACACACGTCGTTCGTAAGAGACAAAAATAGGTGAATAAAAAGACCGAGAGAGCAGATTAACGGCGGCTGCTGCGACTGACAGGCGTGCTCCTGCGTGAAACGCGAAGGAAAAAAATATATAAACAGTGCACCGAGGTGAGGCTTGGGAGGGTCGGTAACAATCGGTTTCCTTCCTGCACGCAAGTTGATGAGACGGTGTCGAGCAGATAATACAATCAAGAGAGCTTAGCAGGATCTGCGACAATGAATCCTCGTTGGCTGTCCTTGCACTAAACGGAAGAGGATTACGCAACACGAGTAGAACAGACAGAAAAGGTTAACGAACGAACGCGAACGTGAGGCAAAATGCGCAGAGTACGTCTCCTGGCGTAGCGTTTCGAAATCGTCGGGCTTCCTTAGCATACTCGTTGCTTTTCTTTTTTGTAGTTTTGTTTTCTTGTTGTTTTTTTCTGCTTCTGCGAGAGAAAGCGCGGTGTCGTCTGAAGTAGCGGACTGATTCCCGAGAGGATTATAGTGTTCTGGGACTAGCGCTCTGGGACTAGCACTCTTTCAAGAACGAAAGCGCGGTATTGCGCAAGAGAAATGTCAGATTATCGTCCCGTACTCCACCACCTCGCCCCTTCTTCCATCTGTTAGTAATCGATTCCTGAAAGGTGTACTTCTATTAAGGGATTTAATACAGGAGAGATTAGGTGCGCTGGGCAAGAATTGCCTTGAGCTAGAAAAGCACATCGCAGCACATCGCCTATGTAACATTTCTAGCACGTTGGCTGCGATGTTACGCCGCTGTGTTCAAGGGTGTCGCGTTCGGTACCTGTTGCAGCGATCCCATTTCGAAGGGAGTGAAATGCTTAAACAATCTGGCATATTGCAGCGCATGGGAGGAACCTCCACAGAAGACAGAGTAGTATTGCTTTAACAGCAGACACCGCCATCTTAACAAGAACTACTTTTTTATGCAGTACACACCATCTTTATACTCGACAGTGTTACCCTGTTGCGGACATAATATATTCGCAGGTGCCATCATTTTTGCTGATACTTGTTTATCGTTGCATTCTTTTGGAATATTAATGCTACCTTGGGAGAAAAACGAAGTGTGTCTAAAGAGAATTCTTTCATACTTGAGCAGGTAGCGCAAGAAACACACAAGCCAGGAACAGATAGACGAAACGAGCGCTAGCTTCAAAATTAAAAAAAAAATGTTCTTTTGTTAAGATTCTTTGTTACAATTCTTTGTTAAGCTGGTTGATTCATAATGGTAAAGTGCAGAGCGTGAATTAGGCACGGGGCGTAGAAGAACACACACAGCACTTGTCCCGTGAATGCGTGTATACTTCTCCGTCCCTTACATAATTTGTGCTCTACAGTTTAATATTATGCAACAACGAAGTGTCCGTCTAACTCACAAATGCGAAATAATACAAAACTGTGCGAATGAGAATTACACAGAAAAATAGGAGGATCGAAGGAATTCATGCGAAGCAAGCGTGTCCTGCAATTACGTTTCAGAAAGCAGTACGTCCATTACAGACATACAGCAAGCATAAATTATCATAATTCGAGATTGTCCATTTCATAAACTCCCTCACAAGGTATGCCACTCCTAGGTTCACGTCATTACGATTCTGAAATGAGAGATCGTGTTCTTCTTATTTTTCTTTCCATTTTAGTTGGGACGTTTTCGGGCAATCGAGTGGTGGTTTCATCTTGAGTGCAACGAAGCTTTGGGTGTATAGCTCTATCTTTCGACGAAGTGAAACTGATGTTTCCTTTCTTATCACAGGTATATTTTTCGAGGTGCAAAACTCGCGCTGTTGCTACATACTGCGCAACCCACCCACGAACGCCTCGAACATGCATAATTTCTTCGCTTCCTCGAAGCTGCACGGACCCGCCCCCTCTATACTAATTTTCTCTCTGATCCCGAGCCTAACGAGCCCAACGCTAATGCCCCAGAGATGGAGATCGGACAGTCATTACTTGCCGCGGGCGAGTGTTGATGAGCCGTTCCTTATATGCGAACGGTAGTTTTTTTTAATACAGAGTAGAAAATTTTCGGAACTCGATATTCGAGCACGCGAAAACATCGCGAAATGCGAGGAGCCGAGTCTATGGGGCCACCGAAGTTTCATCAAGGGGCTGTTTGAACGCATTGTTGGAAAGGCGTCCGGCACAAGCTGCAGTTCTTAATAGCCTCGACAAATAGCGTCGCTCGGGAAACAAGGCTTATGCACAATCGGCACTTGTTCCTGGAACAATTATCGCCACGGTCGTTTCATTTAGATTACGCATTGTAGCGATTGAAAAACAACCCCTTCCTCTGAAACAAAGAGGGGGGGAGGTTGCTATGCGAAATTTTTTCAGTTCTGCGTTAGGAAGAAATCATTTTTCTGGGGAACAATGTAAAGTCTTCACTGACTGTTGAGCCCTCCGTCGAAGATTGCAATTTGAATGAGACGTCATCGTCAGGTCTCTCCGGAAAAGAATGCAGCTTGGTACACAATCCTTAATGAGATTGAAGAGGACGGGCTCGCGGTGTATGACGTATTCGGTATTACGGACGCATGTAGCGAGGAGGCAGCTTAGTCTGGCCTTATTCGAGAGTGGCTGAGGTTGTGAAGCACGGAGATTAGCATAACTTTTTCTCGACGGCGTCCTCCGCCACTCGGCAGGCGACCCGGGGAAATTAGCATAACATTCGCGTTCTGCCCGAGGTGCAAGCTGTGCAGGTTTACTCGCTAGAATGTGAATGTCAGCGGCATCTGAGAAATAAGAAACACACTACTAAGAAAAAAAAAAAAAAGAAACGGTAAATCAGTACCCACGTAGTTCAGTGCAACAGCTTCAAAGTTCGGGAAGCCTTCGTATTAAGTATGACGATACGCACAGGTTATTTTTCTGTGGCAAGGATTCTTTTTTTTTAATTTTTTGCAGAATGTCCAGCGCGTCGTGTTCACCACGAAGTTTTAAGTGCAATAACATATCACGCGGTTAAGATATCAAAGAGACATTTTCACGACCGTCTAAGCTTATATACGGGATAGTTCTGGCGCAGTGTGTTGTGTACCAAACAGGCACGTGACATGGCAAAGAAAATAAAACAAATGCATTAAGCTATAGGCGCGCGCGCGCGGGCGTGCGTGCGTGCGTGTGTGTGCTTACAAAACTACAGTGTACGTTAGACATTTAGGTCAGCTTTGCAACAATAAATGAAGAAAGCGTTTTGCGGTTGACAGGGGACAGCAAGATGTCCAACGAAGGTCCTTGCTCAACAGTACTTAATGCCAACTGCGGACTAACAAGAGTACCCACCAATAAGCTTCCATCAGTGGAAGTATATATAGGCGCGTCGCTCAACCAATTTCATGACGTGGGAAGAGAGGTAGACTGAGTTTGCATTAAAGTCATGAAACTATAACGCAGAAGTAAGTTATCGTAATATAATTGACAGCGCAACGGGTTAAACACGGACAGAAGAAGAAATGTCCGCGTTTAACCCGTTGCGCTGTCAATTATATTACGATGAACATCCACCAACTAGCCCAACTCGCGATTCTGCTGAAGCAAGTTAATTATAAAACAAGGAATATATAGCGTGCTCATTTATAGCTTCTTTACAGCGCTAGCGCAATGGCATCGACGTTAAGAAGATTTGTTTTCTACAAACAAAAAGGGGGGTGCTCCGTAGAAAAATGAGATGCACCGCAGCGGCGAGGTGGACGCTGCGAAAATAAAGAGCGGTGCGCGAGCTAAAGTGACTGCGCAGGCGCGCTGAAGCAGCAGAGTAAATGGGGGAGGCGAGGGGATTAGGCATACTGCAAATGGGCGTGCGCGCATGTATGGGCGAGGAGGGCGGCGAGAGTGGAATAGGATGGTAGGCGAGAGAGAGAGGGCGAGTCGGACGCGCCGCAATGCACCGAGGACCGCAGACAAAAGCAAAGCGCCCGGCCGCGGCGACCGGCTAAGCGAGGAGTGCTCAGCAAATAGACTGCGCCTGGCCCTTTGCATATTTAAGAGCGCCAAGAAAGGCCGGCGTTCGCCCCGAAGACGGCGACGACGGTGCATCTAGCAGGAAATCCGCAGCGCGGCCAGCCGCGTCCGCACTGGCCACGCGGATGTTTTTTTTTTCTTTTTGCCGTTGGACTTTCGTATGCGATTCGCTTGTGCAATGCTATAGGAACACACGCACATACAAACACAAAAAAAGACGACATGCTTTCCTTTCTGCCGTTGCCTCGAGGCGTATTAAGCAGGATGCCCTCGAAAAGGTGACCGAGCAAGTCAGACTAATAATAGTCATAGTATCGGGGGTTTGCGTGCCAAAACCACAGTATGATTATGACGCGCGCCGTGCTGTTGGGCTCCGGAAATTTCGACTATCTGGTGTTTAAGGTGCACTGACATCGCACAGTACACTGGTCTCTATAGCTAGCATTTCTCCTCCGTCGAAATGCGCCCGCCGCGACCAGGATCGAAACCGCGACCTTCGAATCAGCAGCTGAGCACCGTAACCACTGTACCACCGAGGCGGACGTCAGATTATTGTATGGCTCCGAGAAAAGGCTAAAGAAAGGGGGGTCGAAGTGGGGAAAGAGACGGAATTATATACGTTGGAGCGCAAACCTTTAGGCTTTTCAGCTTCGAGCAGTGCTGCCGTAATCTCAACAGTGAGGCTTTGGAAACAGATTGTACGGACAACAAGGTTTGAGAAGCTTAGCATGATTTATACTTCCGTGAAATTTCGCAGGATATCGTGAACGAAAACCGAACACCCGGTCATGAAACATGGATAAAAGTACAATGTGTTTCCTTGTTTCAAGCAATGCATACCTGCAACATGGAGGTTAACATGCGTGGCGCTGAACAATTGTTACGATATGGACGGCTGCTCACCCTGTATTGTTGAAGACCGGTAAGTGGGGCTACTTTGCCGAGTAGTTTTGTGTGACACAATGCGTAACCTTATTTATGAGAATGACACATTGTGGCTGGAATAAAGTGCAGTGTTCCTCTGATCTGTGATACAGTTCTGTGAAAATTAACGACCTCACGCGCTGACTGCACGTTTACAGTGAACAGCGTGGTTTGTTTAGGGTGCATGCCAGTTATTATCCGGTCATATAAAACCCATACGTAATTTTATACGCCCACAACACGGCTGTCACTGTGAAAGATAGCCTGTGAATTGACGAACATACGCATACACTGTTCAGTTTTTTTGCTCTTTTTGTAAGAGAACCCCGATGAGTGACGTCGCATTATGTTACCATTTCCGTCACCAAGCCGGGTAATTTGCTGCGCGAGCTTTTACAGGGCGGCGTTCACCACGATAAAAAGTGACTTCTTTATCAATAGCGGTTTCTGCATGATGTAATGTTTAATGGAGACACCTGCTAAACGAATCGGCAGCATTGGTGAGGTATACTGGCCTCATCTAAAGCAAGAAGGAAAAAGAAAATCTGCAGGTCCAGAGAGAGAGAGATAAGATTCTTTAATGAAATCCCCGGAGAGGTTAGCCTGGTTTATCGCCCGGCTTGCTACTCCAGGTGTCGGGTGATTATGGTATATACAATTATCACATATACACCATATACACACAAATAGTACAGTCACAAACACACATATATACATAAGAAGAGTCCAGTATACACATTTAAATCTATGTGAAGCGCAGCTTCGGTGACGCCAATGTTAGAAGCCGTACAAATAAGCCCAATGATGCGTCATATGAATGCTCTGAGAAGGTTCGATTCCGATTCCGCCTTTGTATTCGAGGTGGAGTATCGAGCTGAAATCGTTTGTAATGCACGCAATGATGCAGACTAACGAGCTTCCCTAACAGCATGCTCGCGTTTTTTGAGAGAGAGAGAGAGAGAGATAGTGTGTGTGTGTGTGTGTGTGTGTGTGTGTGTGTGTGTGTGTGTGTGTGTGTGCGCGCGCGTGTGTGCGCGTGCGTGCGTGCGTGCGTGCGTGCGCGCGCGCGTGCGCGCGTGTGTGTGTGTGTGTGTGTGTGTGTGTGTGTGTGTGTGTGTGTGTGTGTGTGTGTGTGTGTGTGTGTGTGTGTGTGTGTGTGTGTGTGTGTGTGTGTGTGTGTGTGTGTGTGTGTGTGTGTGTGTGTGTGAAAAGCATGCTGGAATATTTCACTCTATTTCATGGTCTTTTCATTTTTACTATGATCTAATCACACGTCCTGGCCAGTTGTCAGTGTCCTTAAAGAACGCCGGGTAGTCGAAACTTCCGGCGCCCTCCACTATACGGCGTTCCTCATAATCATTTCGTGGTTTTGGGACGTAAAACCACAACTAATATTGTTATTATCTTTTCCTTGCACTTATGCGTCGCTCTCTTCGTATGCGATGTAATCAGGGCCCGTATTCGCAAAGCTGCTTACGCTAAAAATTTTGTAAGCAAATATTTAAACCAATCGCGTTACCGGACATATCATTACCGAAGCCGGCTGACCAATGGAAAAGCGAACTTGCGAAAGAAAAGTTTTGCGAGTTCGGTTTCTGGAGAACAGTTCCCTTTACAAAGAATAAATCCTCTTAGTCTTTGAGCTGTTTTTTCCAGTATGCCCCGCCGGGAACACACGAGTGGTCTTCCGTTGACCAGCCTTGAGATGAGATTTTGTCCTGAAAGGTCGGGTTCACGTCGACCAATCACGTTTATCCGAATACTCGTGGGGAAAGAATAGCCTCGCTGGCGGAGGACGAAGAAGAGCTCTTTTCACAGTGGAAGCCGCAGCTCTTGTCCAACAGCGCTGGCGGTGCACCGAATATCACCTTTGATGAACATGTGACTGTCGCTTCAAATGCCAGCCTTATCATACAGCAAGGAGATTATTCCTCCTAATTGGCAGTCTCGTGTTCAAGTATCTGCAAAAATGACAACATTGGTATGAACTACACGCGTGCGATTTCGCGACCCCGTGCACCTAATATTGCCGTCAGTATACACTTAAGCAGGCATAAAAGTTTGGATGGTCCAGCAATGATCCAGCTTAGCAGGTAAGGTGTGTCGCGCTGCGAAGTTCGAGGACGCGGGTTCGAATGCCGGCCACGGCGGTCGCGTTCACTTAGATATAGGCACACTTTAAGGAACCCCATCTGGTCGAAATTAGTTTGGCGTCTGCCACTACGGCACGCCTCATAACCGCATCGTGGTTTCGGCACGCAATACTCGATAAATTAAGGCGAAAGCCTTAGATGCCTCATCAAACGCCAAAACTGGCCGTTGGCGTCTTCGAGATTTGTCGAGACCTGACGACACTACACGAGACCGACGTCCGCGTCAACACGAACGATGCAAAAAAAAAGCAATGAAAGTCGGCCAAAAGTCACGTGATATACTCGAGCGAATGTATGTGTGCAGTCGGCGTTATCAAAAGTGGCATGACCTGAATGTAACATGACGTCATCGATGGCGTGACAGATCCCCAGAATTTGTGACATTATGATGACGTCATTTCTGGACATCGTCACTTGGTCGAAGGCAAGACGATCACAGAGGCAGTGCAAAACGACGTTACGTCCAGAAAGCTTTCGAAAGCAAAAAAAAAGGGGGGGGGGGATTAATATATCAACTGAAAAGAAAAAGAAGAACCTTCTAGTCATCTTGGTCGATTGCATAAGGGACCCCGCGACTTTTTTATTACTACAACACGAACATTGTCTTAAGCTCAGCGTTATGATTCCACTGTCTTTCTGCACACACGTTACAACTGCTGCCGTGAATCGCCACCCTGTGTCAATCTGCGCAAAGCACGCAGACTGGCATCGGGACGGCACCTGCCGCAGTGTCCACGGGCGGGGAGGAAAAAAGCATTGCGGCGCATAGCGAATAAAGCGGGGCCCGCGACGAGGCACGCAGTGCCGGCCGCGGGCAACCGTTGCGCGATCGATGTCTGCAGCCGGAGGCCTCCAGGTGAGTCTCAGTTGGGGCGGGGGGGGGGTCCCTCCCCAATCGATGCAAGCGTGAGTCACGTGACAGGGCCTGCGGCGCTGGCCACGCCAACGACGAGGACTGGAGATCGCGTCGCGTCGCGACGCCCCACAGAGCCCGCGCGGCGTGTCGCCGGCAGACACCACGCGTCGTTACTCCGAGTGCGAGTGGCGACGCGCTCTGCATGTTGGTGTACAGCGCGAGGAACGACGAAGACCGAAAGAACAGAAGGGACACAGAAGGGCTCTGGCCTCGGTGCCGCGCTCGTGTTAGGTTATTGGCTCACACACCAGTCTAACGCACCGTCCCGTCAGAGTCACGTGACACCGGTGTCCATCGTGAGCAAGGGTTTCTTGGTCTGTTTCCCCTAAGACACACACAAAAAGAAAGGAAAAGGATTGACGCGTCTGTCATGTCGGCCGATGCTCCTAACGTCGTCCGCATCCCATTTCTGAGGAGACACTGACGAGATAATGTAGCACTAAACATCGGAAATAATCGTCTAAATTAGCGACACGTAATGTTTCTCTTCGATAAAGCCGTGAAGAGACTTCGAACTTTTATCATTTTTTTTATTTTGCTCGAAGAGTAAGTCAAGAGCGGCTGTGAAGAATCGGAGGAAGCAGCCAAGAAAGTTGACAACAGTACAGGCTGAGAGCGTAGATAGGCAACGATTACTCATGAAAAAATAAAGCTAGAGAAACACAGACGGTATATAGGATGCAAAAGGTTAAAACAAACATAAAACAGCTTGTTTACGAGTGCGGTAAAAAAAAAAAGAAAATCGGAAGGGGTAATCTGTATGATAAAAGAAACCGCAGGGACTTGATATTTCACGCCCGAGCAGCCTGCCTGAGAACAAAAACTCACTGGAGCATATATACAAAACAATATTAGCCACGCATCTACTGCAACAGAAGCCCAGAAGCTGCCGGCACGTTGTAATGGAATGTCAGCATGTTCATCCAGCCATATTCGTGGAAGGAGCTCACCAATGTATACGGCAGTGCGATTCAAAGTGGCTGGAAGTATTATGTGGTCGGCGGTTGAAAGAAACAGGAAACGTTAAGTAGTATTGGCGAGAAAAAAGATGCAGGAAAAAAGTAAAATATAATCGTTGGGGTTTTACGCCCCGAAACCACGACGCCGTAACGGAGGGCTCTGGAAAAAGTTTTGACTATTTGGTGTTCTTTAACGTACACATAAATCTAATTACACGGGCCTCTAACATTTCGCATCCATCTAAATGATGCCGCCGCGGCCGGAATTCGATCCTGCGACTTTCGGGTCAGCAGTCGAGCACCATAACCACTAGACCACTGTGCAGGTAGGGAAGAAGTTGATATAACCAAACTCGTTACACGTGTAGGTAACAGTGTAATGTAGGGTTTAGAGGCTTGAATTAATTAATTAATTAAGGAAGGAAAGACAAAGAAATGGCCAGAATGTTACATACTGTAGATACAATAACAAATGATTATAACAAAAATGCAAGGTGGCCATTTCGCCACTCCGTTTCAAAGGGGATACCAATGTATATTATCAGGAATCATCATCCTCTTATTGAAGAGCTGAGACTGGTGACCGAGAATACGGGACCCCACTGTGATAATCAGTTATCGGGTGTACTTGTGGCAGCTACAAATCTATTAATTATGCCCCGGCGTCAGCGCATTCTCAACTCTTCTGTGGTATCGATGGTCATCGATGAGGCGTTGCCAGGGGGGAGGGGGGATCCAAATTCACCACCCCCCCGAAAATTTTCGATTTTGCATGCGTATGTATCCACGCACACATAAAACGCACGCACGAACATGCATAAAGAGCAGTGTTGTAGGCGTTACTGAAAAAAAGTAACTAAATACGTTACTCGTTACACTATAAAAAAAAGGAACGCGTCACCGCCCTACGTTACCTACAAAAAAATGTAACGCGTTACAGTTACCGTTACCGAAAAAAAGTAACGGACGTTACCTCTGCCGTTACACCGTAATCATAAATTTTAATCAATGTGTCTTTGCTGCAGGAACCCGCAATAAGAATTTTTTTAAATCTCAAATTTACGTTTCACGTAAAACTTAGAACCCAAACAACGATTATACCCAAAATGCTGCTTTAACGAGCATTATTTGCACAAATGTACCGGACTTTAGTACGTTATAGTGGCTTAAATTTGCCTGTATTGCATGTGATGGCTTCTGACTCTGGCACATGGTGAAGCCATTTTTCTCACTGTGACATTATACACACTACGAAATTCAATTATTAAAGCTATCCGCAAAGAAAGCATCACTGCACTTTCAATAAGTTTACAGTAATTCTGGCGGCGTGCTTCTACTAGCAAAATAGATGCGCAAATTTTGTAGTAATAAAGGAATGATTTAATGGCCTAGTCACGGAAAAAAATATCTGTGAATGTACATTTTTTTGTTCACTTTAACCTATATAACCTGTTAACCTATATAGAGTGTTTAAGATCAGCCTCGTTCGCTCAGGAGTTCGATAACCAGAAACTTAACTGTAGTTGCAGATAGAAAGAAGCAATATTCATTTTCAAAACAAAGTTGATAAGCCTTATCAACGTTGTAGCAACTATTATGTAGCAACTATGAAAAATGTCACATATTTAGACACTTTTCAAAAATAGTTTCCTTCGCTCTACAAGTTCCAAACAATGTTACTTTACTCTTTGTTGCGCATACATGTCACACACAAAATGTCTTTGTAACGGTAATATTTGCGTTTTTCATCACTGTGAACGTTCGAGGACGACAGGTAATAAAATCGGTCCCTCTGCATTGAATATGTTCGCTATTTTTTGCTCGTAAATTATGCAACAAATAATAAAACTGGGTTCCTCTTCAGGCTACTGGGTGGCATGTGCATAAAATACAAAATACTCAATTAAATCTAAAACATCCATTTTCGGATCCGTGGCGATCTCTCGTGGAATCACCTGTTTGCGATAACCACCTGCCGTGTAGCTACCTGTAACCGTGGTTAGCCGAAACCGTAGTTAGATTAACCGCGATTAAAGCTGATCGTGTGACAGCGGTATTCATGGGTTTTGGTTGAAACAGAGCGACGCCAACCAAGGTAGTGAGTAAATTTTTTTTTCGTTACAAGAAAAAGTAAGACGTTTCGCGTCCCACTCGTTTTCTTTTTGAGGGTCTTCTTCCTGCCGTGGGGTCACGCCTATTCTCCATGATGCGCAGAATTCCGTTGAGGCAGACTCGATCGGCAGAACACCTGTAGAGCGGTTGACATTACCGGCTGTCGCCTGGATGGGTCAGGATTCCACAAAAAGCCGCTTATAGTAATTGGCTTCTAAGTCAACGAAGCGGGACTTGTTAAATTCGATGCGCTGGTCTTTCACCACGCTGTGCTCAGCGAGAGTACCACTTTGTCACCCGGACTTGCGGACGTCCTATTTATGTTGCCTCTCGGGGAAGTTCTTTGTTTCCCCCGCGTACGAAGCCTCACGATCAGCACATGGTACGGAGTAAACTAGCCCTTGCACTTTTTTATTCGGGTGGCCTGTCCCTTGGGCACGAAAAGGCGCAGGGGCCCGCAATCCACCTGCTACAATCCACTTCCACGAAAAACATGTCCGTACAGTTTCTCATGGCGGATTCCGCGGCGTTTTTTCAAGCTTTGTGTGGCGATGGCCCGACTTTTTCCAAAGGTAGTCGGCGCGTCTTAGGAATTGGTCCCCGCATTTTCCACAAACAAAAGTGATTCTGCCCGCACTCTCTTTGTTAATGCCTGGCAGGCCGACAGCATTCCGAGGCTGCGACAAAAGAATTCGTCGTGGCGAGCTCTGGGAAAAAGGCACATACAGGATGAAAAAGTAACGAGTAACGACACCTCACGTTACCGAAAAATGTTAACGGAAGTACGTTACCCGTTACAGTTCCGAAATAGTAACGAGTACGTTACTAAGTTACCGAAAAAAGTAACGCGTTACCGGTAACGCCGTTACTTGTAACGCGTTACCGACAACACTGATAAAGAGTGGTTGAACCCTCCCCCCTCGCACTCCCCTGAAATAAATTTCTGGCGATACGCCACTGATTTACACGGCCTGAGTAGTGACCACAGTCGTGTTAGATTTGAGTTCATCAGCTCAGGTAGCTCGCTGCCTTACCGTACAGCGCCTATTCCAGAGGCGACAGAGGAAGTTTGAGTCCACACGTGAGTGCGAGTTACAATAATCGCGTGCGATCCTCGCTTTCGGTCATTGGAGACAACTTTCTTCAGTGTAAATGGCTTGCTAACACAGACAGTGGGTTCTAAAGGCCGAAAATGGACGCAGAAAAAAAGAAAGAAAACCAAGGACGACGAGCTTGGTGACATGCGTCACCATCCCATTTAAAAAGTCACGCTCGTGACGTCCATCTAATTATCTCTATAACAATAATTTCCTATAGGGCCTAGTGAATACGTTTTTGAGATTGATTAAAGACCTTCACCTTTTACATTTCACATACGAGAAAAGACCAAGTTCTCGGTGTATCAAGCGAAGTAACTAAGCGAACATCTATATCACGAGAGATTTCTAATAGCTGATAGCCTGCAAAATACCACCAAGAACTGCATGGAGACCAGCCGAGAGCCCGCGCTTATGCGAGCTATAGTGTAACTACAATTTAGTTTATGCGTTTACAGGCCCGCGGCTTTCACAGCACGAGGACTGTAGACAACAAAGGGGGCCTTCGCTCGTTAACGCGGCTCGCCCATTCAGGAGTGGACAGTAAACCGCGTATTGCTCTCGGCGCATGCTTTTGGGGCGCAGCGTTCTGCACCGAGCCGGCCTACCCATAAAAGCTTCCTCCGTGGCGTCACACCACGACACGAGAAGATGAGAAGCGGACGTCAACGAAAGAACGCGAGAAAAGAAAGCAGGGGCGAAAACAAATAAAATGCCGGACAAAGCACATGCCCGACGCGGTCACAAAAGAACGCCTCTTTTGAGCTCGCTGGCCCGTACGCAGAGACACGGCCTTTGCCCAGGCGCATACAAAGCAGCATGATGCCCCGTGCACCTCCGCTTCGATGGCTCGTGCACACACGGTCACTGCGCCACGCACGAAGCTCGCTTAGCTGGGCTTGGAAAAGCCGAGGAAGTATCCCTGCATGCGTAAGGTATCCAATTAGCGCTGCTGTCAAAGTAGAGGTATAATGTTACTGGAAACAGGAATACGCATTTAGGATTAAAGGGCTACTTCTGCTTTTGAATGGCACGAACTCGAGGTCAGCTTTAGGTTGAGTAGAAGCGCAGTTTAGGCTGTCTATAATACGTTCAAAAGCGGCAAAAATAGACTGGAATGGAATCGAACAGCCCTTCCCACTTACCGAAGCGAGATTGGTTCTTGTGTTAATGCCTCCCACGTCTTTACACAGCGGCAAAATATCTATTAAGAGTGTGACAGCCTGCCCAGATGCGCATGGATATTGTTTTCGTTCCTTTTGTTGGTGCATCCCACCTGTTTATCGTCGTGTGCGCAGATCCTGCTTTTTGTATGTTGCACATGAATTGCAATAAACAGTGGTTTTTAGTCGGCGCCGTGCTAGTCGTTGTCACTTGCTCCAATCCGAAGCGCTATTTAATTCCGTTCCAATAATGTACCGTCCTCTCTAGTCCAGCAAAGATTGTTATGTGGTTATCACTGCATATATCATAATCGTCACCCAGCACCTGGAGTAGCATGTCAGGCGAAGAGCCAGGCAAACATCTCCAGCTTCATTAAAATGTTTATCTCTCTCTTGAACAGAAGATACGCTTACTGGATTCAGATCGAACTTTCAAATTCGCTTAAGTGCGAGGCTCATAGTTATCAAAATACCGTCACAAATGAATGCAAAGCCTTTTAACGCTTCCCTGAAGCCCCTGGGTCAATAAAATTGTTTGAGCGATAAATGGACATGATTCGCCCCGATCCGTTAACGTTGCACAGCATATTAGGATCGATGCTCGGCCCTTCAAAACAGCGACGGGTTTTACAGTCACTATTCACTTGCTTGTCAGAAAACAGTAGCCTAGTAGGAAAGCTTTAATGATTTACTATTTCATATAGAAAAGTCTTAACTTACCTGGCATCCTAGTTGTAAATATTTGTATCAGATTCACTTGCGCATTTCATATTTGTTTATTATTTTCTTTATTATTATTTTCTTCCCTCTGGAATCTGTTGACCCCATTCTCCATCCCTGTGTAGAGTAGCATGCCAGCGGTTATGTAGACGCCGGCAAAATTCTCTGTTTTTCCAATAAAGAGTCTCTCTGTCTCTATCTGAAGCCCCTGGCATTTTCGCTGCTTACTGACTGGCTAAACCGTAATTCTGCGCCATACTCGTATGCGTGAAACATTCGCTGACTTTACTAGAACGACAACTTTCGAACGTAGATCCACCGAACGCAAGATTTCATTTCTTTTCTCATTTTTGTTTAATTTTATGCTCATAACCAAGCGACAACTGCTCCGTTTATTTTTATTTCCATAAAAAAAAGAAAGACTATATTATATGGAAGCAAACGTACAGAATTAGCGCAACCGTGAGCAGGTGGCACTACAACCATACACAGCGCTGATCAACGTTGAATGCTGTGGCGTCACCTGTTTACTACAAATCGACGCATCTTCCCGCTTAAATGCCTTGTATCTAGACCTATGGCAGCGTCAAAAGAAGCAGCCAGTTTTAAGCCTCAATGATAACTACAAAACGGAGCTGCCGTCAGTGTAAGGTTAGACTAAACAAGGACTTGAAACTATATTTCTCGTTGTCGCGACGGAGAGCAAGTAAAAAGGACAAATCGGGATAAAAGCGGGCAGTCTGCATTCTTGCCATGTTCTAACAGCACCCATACAAAGGTCACATGAGATCAGATAAAAGAACTTTATTAAATGCCCTACGGATTGGTGGGGTGGGCCGGGACAAAGATGACAGACTTTTTTAACACGCAAAATGTGTAAAGACGGACTAAGTACGCATATCTACAGAGAAAACATCGTTGCCAGTCCAATCTCACGACAGTCATACAAAAGAGCCGTGACGTCACTGTTGTGTTTGTTCTTGCTCTCATATGCTTTTGATTTTTACTTTCACTTTAAGGTTTCTCACCATCTTTCTTTCCTGCAGTTGTTCTGCCACTGCAGCCTTTCTAAACTGTTCCTTTCAGAATAATATAGTCAGGCATTGTGTCCTTTGCGGTCGCAATCAAAAGCCTGTTCTAGATTTTTTTCTGTTCTCTGTCTATTGTGTCTACATCTTCAAATCCTAGTAATAACAAATCTCAGAACTCGACGTTTACTTTTCCCTCTTTTCTCGGAAAAGAAATAAAAAAATGGTGCAGGCTCTCTATCGACAGCGTATACATCACACCGCGACGATGCCCAAGATTTCACGCTGTCTTATAGATTACGTCACTCCCCTACGTAATGGAAAACGAAAGAAGGTTTTTCCTGGTTTTCACAAGCGCTGGCGCACATTTCTTTGACACTCGAACAAAGCCGGCTTCAACGCAAACACCGCGGCTGCCAATTCCCGTCGTCCACTGTCTGCGAGTACAGCGGTGAGCTCGGCAAACAGAGCTAACCCGGGCGTGTGTAATTCACTTACGCTGGCCAGGTGGCTCGATAAAGGCGTCACTCCATCCCACCTCACCCCTTCCACCTCAGCCTTCTACGTTCTCGTTTGTTTGCTCGGTTTGGTCAGGCGTTGACGCGCATCTCGAGCTCGTGGCTTTTTTTATTTCTTGCGCTGTGCTTTTTAACACTTGCTTCTTTTAATGCGTAAGCATTCTCTAACTTTGCCTTCAGCGCGCGCGCGCGCGTGCCTGTGTGTGTGTGTGTGTGTGTGTGAGTGTGTGTGTGTGTGTGTGTGTGTGTGTGTGTGTGTGTGTGTGTGTGTGTGTGTGTGTGTGTGTGTGGTGTGTGTGTGTGTGTGTGTGTGTGTGTGTGTGTGTGTGTGTGTGTGTGTGTGTGTGTGTGTGTGTGTGTGTGTGTGTGTGTGTTATATCAATTCTACTATATTAAAAACTCACAGCGGCCCTTATGCATCGCCTAAGACGCCTTGAAGGGGAACGCCATCTTTTTCTTCTCACTCGATGTACTGATCCTTCCCCTCCCCACCCACCCCCCCTTTTTAAATCTTTCTGCATCTAACGTGGTTTTTTTTTTGCACTGTCTTCAGGATAGGAGGAATTGCAAGCTCTGTGCAGCTCACCTGGTTTTGCATTGCCTGCGCGATCGGCACACCCTTGACAGCGACGATCTCATGTACGATGACGTCATATAGTAACGCCATCACGTGATGATGATTTTTTCCATCACTCGAATTCACGCAACGGTCAGTTTTCGCGTTTGTTGAGGCACCTAAGGCTTTCGCCTTTAAAAAAATGTATTATATATTTACAGGTTTCTTGTTCATGAATGCCTCAAGAACCGGACCTGGAAACTAGTAGCAGTAACAGCAAAATTCAGGAAAGAGGAGAGCACTTGACAGTGACTATATGAATCTGAACGAGTCAGGAAAGGTCACTGAACCCGTTACGCGATTCTCCTTGCTTGGAATATTTGCGTTCCAGCTGAAAACCCCGCGGCCACATTATGTCTGTCTCTACAGAGAATATGCTCGACGTTATGCGGGGCACGAAAACTTGGAAACACTAAATGAAGGCACAGAGGGCGAACAAAGCAAGCAGCAACTGCTGTAATCACGGGCAGCGTTATGAAGAAACAACGGTGATCGGCCCTCCGTCTGTTAAGAAAACCAGAAACGCTGGCCGCATAGAAGGCCATTTGGTTCGGGCGCTGATGCTTTATTCATGCAAGCTGCCGGCTCTTTGGCATTCTTGTTCTTGATATTTGCAGGCCGGCGCCTCTTGCGCGCTTGTTTTTCTAATGTCCCCAGCATTACTAATTCTTCTTTCTCATTCTCTTTTCTGTCTCCCGCTCTCACCTTTCGCTTGTTTTTCTTGTGGTGCGCATGATCTTTTGTGGGGTGTGACGGGGAGGGGAAGCATCCGCCTGTTAGCCTGCTTGCTTTCCTTGCTTATACGCCGAACGTTGTGCTTGCCGCGTCTGGTGTTTTCCTTTTATTAACTGGGTTCGCTTTACCGTTTAATTACGTTTTCTTCGTGTTGTTCTTGCAGACACAGCTGCGGGCGCGCGAAGTGACGCTGGTGCGTACGGGCGTCTTTCGAACAAAGGTCTTCGAGTCTTTCTCCGTCGAGACAAAGGCTGGGCATTCTCAAAGAAAGCGCGCCGTGTAGTGGTTCGCTGGGTTCCTGCAACACCGCTAATGAACGGGAACGAAGAAAGAACTAAGATTACTCGCAGGAACAAGCGCGTGGATAGCCCGCTTTCACGTCCGGCCTGGCGAAGACAAGTAGTAAAGAAACAAAGAAACAAACAAAAAAGAAACAAAGCCAAACCAAGGACGAGAGAAAGAAACGCAATTTGATGTGGATAGAAGAGAAGCTCGCAGATTTCGTCGATGTCCCGACCTTGTTTTCCTTTTCTCCTCGCACGAACTGAGATTGGAAGTTCGAGCCAAAGCAAATAGGGGCTGCTCGTGGAACTGAGACAAGGAATCTATTGTGCCTAACAAGGCGATCGGCTCCGGGAAATCCCGAAAGCAGTACCTTAAGTAAACATCGCCGCTCGTGCGGCAGAAAAACCTTTGTCCGGAATCCGGCGGTATTCTGTAAAGCCGACGGTCGGTGAGGTCTTGAAGTGTCCGCGTGCGGCACGTTTTCTCTTTATAACGTTCCCTGTAATATCAGAATAAGAGTGTCTCCAGTGCAGCTCTTACTTGCTGAAAGACAGACGAAGAACTCTATTGAGGTCCTGAGGGGCTAGCCCGGGAGGACCCATTGGGGCCGCCGGCTCGCCGCTGGCTGCTCCCGTAAAGAATATTTTAATTTCTTTATTGCGAGTCGAATAGCGGCGCTTCCTCGTGCCGAGGGTTCCTTTTCATGTCGCCTACAGGCAATGGTCGGCATCCGCCAAGAAGAGAAGAAATAATAGAGAAGGAAAGGCAGGGAGGTTAACCAGTATGGGACAACCGGTTTGCTACCCTACACATGGGGACAGGGTGGGGGAGATTAAAGATGCCCTTTAAACATTTGCTTCAATCAAGAAAAAAAAAACGAAAAAAGAAACAGCTGTGTTGTCGATTTTTCTTATTCCACCGTTAAGTGGGATGCCACCACACGTGATTCCGTGCTACCATCACGCCAAGGTATCCGACTCGATCAGAAATTAATTTCACTCGCTAAACATACACACTTCCACATTTGCTGCGGCTCCGATCCTGGCCGCGTCGGTCGCATTTAGATGGAGGCGAAATGCTAGAGGTCCGTGTACTGTGCGATGTCAGTGAAAGAACAACAGATGGTCTAAATTTCCAGAGTACTCCACTGCGGCGTGCCTCATAATCATGTCGTGGTTTTGGCACGTAACTAGCTGCAAATAGTTATTAACACTCGCTGGGATAACAACTGTGAAAACGGCTCGAGAGGGCCTAAATGGAGTGAATAATCTTTGGGACGCATGTTAAACAAAGGAAGGGGAAGTGGCGAGGTGAAAAAAACGATGTCACGTATGATTACCGCTATCTCAACTCTGTTTGAATGTGTGGAAGTTACGTCATCGGGTTCGTGAAAATTGCTTCAGAAGCCGCGCTGGTAAACAGCTAAGCACTTTGTGCTCACTTTACAATGAGTCGTTACTTGCGTGGTGTCGCTTTACGCGGCAGCAAGAACAATAGCGCGAGTTTAAATGACGCACATTGTGCGCGAGTCGATATCAATTCAACGTGCTTTCAATAACCGAAATCTAAACAGAGATGTGTCGTTCTTCGTTTTTCTTTCGTGCTGCTGACTCAGGCATGAAGGTGATCTTTAAGCTGTGGCAGCAGATAGCGTGCTCCTTTTCTGTAATTATTTTTTGTTGCTGAATGCGAACGCCATAAAACGCCTCACCGTTAAATCGTGTGTTTGTTTCTGCTGCTGTCAAGTGAATCTGGCCGGCAAAGAACAGAACTGTCAATAGCGACAACATGGCATTTCTGTTTTGTTATTGCCATATTTTCTTAATATCGGTTTATGCGGCATTAGTATTATTTAATCTAATCGCAATGTTCTTCACGTCTCATAACTCCAGCATACGAACAGTAAGTGCCACGTAATACGAACCCACAAACCTTTATTGTTGACGCAAGTAAATCGCGATTGATAAATCGTAAATCAATTAATGGAGAAACGTAAATCAATCAATCGGTGCGAAAATCAATTAGTTAAATGTAAATGGGGCGCCGAATGGTTTCAGAGTAAAAAAATCTGACGCTGTCACTTACTCGTCGAACGAACTTAGATACTTGAAGGAGATGACTCATTGGAATTCATTTTTCCGTCCATTAGTTCCTTGTGTTAACACTGGTTCAAATAAATGGATAGGTTAAGGTTGCATTTCACTCTTTCTAAATACCGGCTGACATGGTGAATAGATTAAAAGACAGCGAATAGTGAAGGAAGGGTAACTCACGAAAGCCCTGTCAAGTACCTGGCTTGTTGGCGGCAAATTCCCTGCTGTGCTGGTGGTGCTTGATGGCGTTCATGCGTCGCGCCTGCGGCACAGCGGGCGCCGATGCCGTCGCCGTCGTGCCGGCGCCGGGCGGCTCGCCCACGAAGCGGCGTCGCTGCTTGGGCAGCTTCTCGCGTGCTTGCGTGTGCGAGTAGAACATGGTGAAGTTGGACACGATCACCGGCACGGGCAACCCGATCGTCAGCACGCCCGCGAGCGCGCACAGGGCACCGACGAGCATGCCCACGTAAGTCCTGGGCGCCATGTCCCCGTAGCCCACTGTGGTCATCGTCACGATGGCCCACCACAGGCCCTCGGGGATGCTGGTGAAGTCGTTGCGAGGGTTCGCCTGCAGCCTCTCGGCGTAGTAGACGAGGCTGGCGAATATCACGATGCCCAGCACCAGGAAGAATACCAAGAGGAAGAGTTCCTTGGCCGAGGCCTTGAAGGTGTGTATGAGGATCTTGAGCCCGCGCGAGTGGCGCGTCAGCTTGAACAGCCTCAGAATTCGGATGATGGAGAAGAAGTCCAGTATGTCGGCGTTCTCGAGGTCCGCCGCGAGGTGCTGGAGCAGCATGTCCGAGTAGAAGGACATGGTCGCGATGAAGTCGATGATGTTTATGGGGGCACGCACAAAGTCGAGCTTTCTGGGGCTCACCACAAACCGGATGGTGATCTCGAAGGTGAACCAGGCATTGCACACACTCTCGACGTAGAAGAAGGCGTCGTGCGCGTCCGTCTTGACCTTGTCCAGCACCCAGGCGGTCGTGTTGCGCTGCGTGACGGTCCGGTTAACGATGACGGGCACCCGCATGTTTGGGTGCGTCTTGAGGCAGAAGGACAGGATAGAGACACAGATGAAGAAGACTGAAATGACGGCCATGACCTTGGCGGCCAGCGAGGAGTAAGGCTCGTCGAAGAGCAGCCAGATGCGTGGCTTGAGCCGCTGCCAGCATGACAGCTTGCCCGCGTAGTAGTCCTCCTCGACGCCGAACTTGCGAGCAAGCTCCTCATCGCTGGGCTTCTCGTTCTCAATGTCGAGCGTGTCCAGGATGGCCAGGGTGGCCTGCGTGTCTCTGTACACCGTGTACGTCATCCAGCAGCAAGGTTCGACCTGCGCACGCCAGGGAATCAGGTTTGGTAGCTTTCTGGAAAATAGGTCATTCATACCAGTTGGTAGCTGACCTTTCACTTAATGCATAGCAGAGGTTTCTGTACGGTAGTACGTCTCGTTGTCACGCCATTGTAATTCTATGGATCGCAGAGTTACGACTACTCTGACGTTGCGGAATGTCCTGGCTTAGATAGAGAGGATCTTTACTGGCTACTGGAGCCGTTTGCCTGGCGACACACCTACAGCGGGCTACACCAGAGGGGTACAATGGAGACTGAAGCGACTTACAACAGCACAGCATACATACAGAATATGTACAAGGCATACACTCGACAAACTAAAGTGTTTTAGTAAGCTTAATGTCTTTAAAAATATTCTAAATTGTCTTCGTTACGTGAGATGCACAGACAGTGTTATTACATTGGCCGATAAAGTCTCTCAGCTCAAGAGGTGGCCGTATATGGTCATCATCCTGAAGTCGTGTGATAATTGTCACGACAAATGATGTGTTACTGCTTGTACATCAAATGGTGATGACGTAGATCGCCGTGTATACCTGATTGGCGTCCAGGCCCCAGAACTCGAGCTCCTCTTCGAACAGCGGTCCGCACACGTTGGTCGGGTAGTGCAGCTTGCCGGTGCGGTAGTAGTTGAGTATCTGTGCGAAGACGCCCGGGTGGCGGTCGAAGAAGTACTCGTTCAGCACCGGGTCGTAGTTTGCGAGCGCCTCGGTGAGCCGCGAGAGGCGCGTCGCGGGAATCTTCTTGAGGGTCGTCTTGTACGTCTCGAAGCGTATGCCGCCCACGTTGAGGACGACGCGGTTTTCCACATCCAAGGTGCCGCGACTGTTGCTCGCGTGGTGGTACATGCTCTGGCGCCTTCAGGTCGGCATGTCCTCGGCACCTGCATTTCAGAACGGTGTAGAGATTAGAGAATACAGCAGTTTCATTACAACGCTCGTACGTTCCGATCTTAAGATATCGCGACTATTCTTTTACTTTCGGAGCTTACCTCCACAGCGCATGTCTACAAAAGACATATCCATACAGATATTCAAGAAACTGCTGTGTACTGTCACGACGGGGCCTAACACCCTCTACCACGTGGTGTGGGAACATCGAGCTCCTCGTCGAGACCCACCACCAACTGAATACCAATGGGAGGCCTTGGTGACGAGAGGACACCAAACACCATGTTATGTAGTTAACCTAAGCAAGACTTGCAGTGGAGAACCATGGTTTCATGGAATAAGAAAACCACACATCTTATCAGATAGCACCCACCCAATAAGAAAGCCACCCTCTACTGCAGCATGAATGAAAACAATTTTTGACACAACGCTTCGCAACTTTAAACACCTTTATTTTTACCCTTGAGGATAACTTTAGGCGAACGGTAAAGAACTCCAGTGATCAAATGTATTTGTGCTTCATTCGCACTTTTCTACAGGATCACCCAAAGAGCAACATATTGCTCCAGAGCTTATCTTCCACTGAGTACTGGTGAGGGCCTCCTGATGGAGATTCACACAAGTTGCAACCGGTGAACGGACAGCTATATAACGGGAGGATATATTAATCGAAACGACAGCTTATAGGGCATTATACATCATGAGACCGGATTGTTTTCATCCAAAGTTCTTCAGCATTATACCATACGTTCAGCAAGTAACCGGTAACCTTGATGTAACCGGTATTTGTGTATTGTGAATGATGTTCTTTTCTGTTTTTATTACGTTACCCTCTCTGTAAGGACTCTCGCAAGAGAGTTGACAGTATTGGGAAATAAATAAATAAATAAATAAATAAATAAATAAATAAATAAATAAATAAATAAATAAATAAATAAATAAATAAATAAATAAATAAATAAATAAATAAATAAATAAAGTAGCATCTATCGTTTGCTCAGAACCGAAACAATCGGCAACACCAACTAAATACTTTACTGCATTTTCGGATGTCAACCGGACCCCGCCGAAGAGAGGCCACGCAGCCTTGCCGCTTGCAGCTAACAGTGACTTTCGCGAAGTCATTTTTTTTCTTTTCGCATTAGAATGGCTGACAACGCTTTTTGTGACAGCATGGTAGCGTGGAGACCATACAACACATTTTCTCCGACTGTCCCCGCTAAGATGTGCAGAAGCGATCACTCGCAATTGCTCAAGCGCGCCTCGACCACAGATCGATGTTAGTAGCAACCACTCTGAAATGTCGTCCTCAAAAGTCACCGCGTATGAAGGTGACGACGGCACTGTTAAAACTTTTAGAGACAACATACTTACACAAGCGGCTGTAGACTAGTGGTGATCTCGCATACTCGTACCACACGTTAACACTGATTTTGACGTTGTGCGCACGTTCCCTGCCGCTCTATTTTTTCCTTCAAGCTCCCTCATCCATTTACCCAGTGTAGGTAAACATACAGTTACACTCAACTGATCTTCCTGTCTTTCCCCTTCTCCTGTTTACCTCCTTCCTTCATCTCCACAACATTGCAAAGAGGAAATCAAGCAAACATTTTTATAACTACCCTTTGAGAGAAAAGAAATACGTCGTCTCCGCGAACGCGAAACGGCTGTGTTGATTTTCTTCAATGCACAGTTGTTGGCATTCGATAAGGCACGTTTTTCCTACCACGAATTTCGAATCGTTGCGATGGCCGGGTAACGTATGCAAGGTTTCGGCGAGTCACTACTCAAAACCACGCACTTCTATAACTGCAGCTTGCCTACAGAACGGGAGGATCCACGCTTGTACGTATGGTCATTTGGTGTCAGTTTGTCAAACATACGTTTGTCGACTAGACGCAACGTATACGGAACACGCGAGCTCAGGCAAGCGCGTCAGGCATGTGTTTATCTCCCGTTCCTCTTCGTCGACCTCCCCACTCGTACCTCTGTACTGCTTTCAGCGTGCTCCTGCCAACGACACGCCAGAGCGACGCTCGCGCACATTACACCAATTTCCACGTTGGGCGCGGCAGCAATCGCGTTGTCCACCACCGCTGTTGCGCCTCGGGGGCCAAAAAATAGCGAGCTCGTCGCGTACCTACAATGCAGCTCTCGCTCGCGCCCAACTGTAACGACGTCTCATCTACACGTCGACACACGGGTGGGACCACAGAGGCAGAAGCCACAGAACGGGGTTAGGATTTCGGGAACTACCGTGCTACCGCATTCTGGGGTACACGCGTGTGTCTGTCAATGTTCACGTTTATGTATGTATGTATGTATGTATGTATGTATGTATGTATGTATGTATGTATGTATGTATGTATGTATGTATGTATGTATGTATGTATGTATGTATGTATGTATGTACGCACGCACGCACGCACGCACGCACGCACGCACGCACGCATGTATGTATGTATGTATGTATGTATGTATGTATGTATGTATGTATGTATGTATGTATGTATGTATGTATGTATGTATGTATGTATGTATGTATGTATGTATGTATGTATCGTTGGTTGGGTCTGTACGTACGTGTTTTCGCGTGGCGGGCACTCGTGCACCTGTGTTTAGGCTCCTCGCGGCCGCTAACACCACTGCAGGAGGCAGCGCGATAAACAGCACGGCAGACAGAGAAGACAAAAGCATCACGAAACGAGTAACGGCGCCGGGCCTGCCATAATCGATGCCCCCACCACCATTTCCCTGCCGTAGACCGATGCGGCGGCGGCGAGCGAGAGCACTTGCACTTCAGCGCAGGTGTCGAAACAGAGAGCTCTCCCAAAGAGGAAGTAATGAGGGTTGTCGGTAGGGGGCGTGTACTACGCGGTAAGGGAAAAAAGGCTTGGCGGCAGCCGACCGCCTGCGAGGTCTCCTCCGAATTCGTATATCCTCCGTGCAGCCCTCTCCCCTCTTCTCCTATCAGAGTGGGCAGCAAGGGGGTAAAGCCATTACCTCTCGTTCGGCCGCGGCCGACAATTTCGTCCCAGAGCTTGCAAGCCGCGCGAGAGATTCGGGGAAGTGGGTGAGGGGGTGAGCGAGGTGAAGGGACGAACAAGAGGAATAACCCTTTCGCCCGCCTCCGTTCTCGTTCCTCTTCCTCCCCGCAGGCGGCACCTTCGCAGTGCCGCGCCAAACTGGGTTTTCGCTGAATCAGGCCGCACTCAGTGCGGAAGAGTGAGTCGACCCGCCGCGCCGATCAATCAGGGACGAGACGGTAGGTCGCCGCCGTAGCCGAAGCAAGGGCTCTCTCTTTCTCTCTTTCACTCCCGATACCTTCATGTATAGGAAAGATGTTCAGGCAGGGAATAGCGAGAAGAGCTTGGCTGTACACCTTGCTTTACGCATGCAGGTTACGGACACAGCCGCGGAACAAGTACTGGCAGCGACATTAGCGTCTAGCACTAGGCAGAAATATCGAGGCCTAAAACTACGTTCCATCTACTGTGGTTTCATTCGACACCGGGCCTGATCACGAATGACTCTTCGCTTCCTTCTTTCATTTCGAGTCGCTTCTCTTTCGCTCTCTGCTCTTTTCGGTTGCAATTTGCCGGACTCTTTAACACTCTGCCGGTCAATGGGGAGAGGTTCTTTCGGCGGTAACCTTCAGGGAGGCAATTAGTCGAGGAAATCGGGAATTGCTGGACTGTTTGTAGCGTCTCTCGCGCCATTTCTTTTCCCCTGAGGACAGCCTGTTGATCAGTCCACTGAATGATATGGAATCTCTGGACTTTCTCGTTGGGCGCAGATACGCAAGATAAGATAAAATATAAAGAGAGCGGAACAATAGCGGGAGTATGTGAAAAGGACAAAAAAGGCAGCTCGACACACTTGTTCTTCTTGCGCAGTACGGTCAGACAGCATTTTGAAATTCGACGCAATCTTGGTCATAGCTCGATCCACTGATCTAAATTCCCAAACAGGAAGTCACTGTACAGCGATATGTAGACAAAGAGTGAGTGGATGTGAGAGAGAGACAGCAGTTCTTGTGGAGAAGCTCGCCCCAAGGCGCGCTTCTTTCTTATAAAAGATATTCAAATTAATTTTTCTTTTTTGTCGAGGTATACAAGCGAGCATTCTACGGTGGCTCAGCGGTGTTAAAGGCGCCAATTTCAACACCCGCGGATTCCAACGAACGACCAGACCCCAAACGCGTGGCACGTCATCGCCAGCGTTTAGTGAACAACTTGTTAAAAAAAATAAGAGCGAAAGAAACAAGAAGTAAATGCACGCTCTATACTTCGCGCCATGCTGTAAGAAATAAAGTAAAAAGGTCCGCATTCCCTGCGGCCATTCGTCCATCGACGATCGCCAAATCCCATTGCGACGATTACTCGGCAGCCTCTGGTTATATTGCACCGAGAGCGCCCCTTGCCGTTTTACTATGCCCCGGGGCGCTTTCCTTCAAGGCGTGCGAGCATTGCGCGCGAGTGATACGCTATTTCTCGATCCTCATGTTTGCTGTCCTCACTTCTATTTTTACCGGACGTTGTCGTCCTCGAATAGTGCGAATGACAAAAATAATAACTTCAAATATTTCGGGGATGCCAAAGGAATTCCTACAAAAAGAATTGCTTCAACGATAAAATATCGTTGAACCGGCAATCTCGCTAGAGCCGACGTTTAGACAAGAGCCTTTGTCAAGCCAGCAGTGTTGCTTCTCTTCCAAGTACTTCCGGTCCAGCACTTACTTCCGGTTTTCCGAATATTCAAAACAAGTCTTCTAAAAATAGAACTCGATGGTTCGAGTTCAGGTTAAGTTATATTGGATACATATGACATAGGAGCATAACTTTATTTAAGACAAGATCCAGTTAACTGCCAGAATAATTAATGACAATTAATTGACTGAGTTCATTGAAAGAATGTGAGCAGCTGGGGTCGTTGCGGAACCTGGCGGAGCAGATCTCAACCACGCGCTTCTTTCTACGTTGCCTCCGAGATCCGCTTCGGGAGTGCGTTAAACACAAAGTTAACCCAAAGAACACACCAGCGCACACGAACGCCGAAGTGCGAGTGGCAAGCTGGGGTCGTTGCGGCACCTGGCGGAGCAGATCTCAACCACGCGCTTCTTTTCTACGTTGCCTCCGAGATCCGCTTCGGGAGTGCGTTAAACACAAAGTTAACCCAAGGAACACACCAGGGCACACGAACGCCGAAGTGCGAGTGGCACTACAAAACACCCAAGTCAAGGATCAGGGTTCCTCCAATTTTTTGTTTGTTTGTTTACAACTGAGGGATAAAAATTATATTTTTTCCTAGGAATTTTATTAAAAGATTGATTGATTGATTGATTGATTGATTGATTGATTGATTGATTGATTGATTGATTGATTGATTGATTGATTGATTGAACTGTACGTGTCTACTACCAGTCATATAATAGCATGCATCTGGTTGCGCGGCTCGCACACTGTCTGTTTCGACTTTTCTTCGCAGCTGCTACACCGAGGCCGTCGAGTCTTTATCGATCGTACTCTCCTAAAGCTTGCTAGATATAGTCATCACTGTCGTTCCGTAGTAATTAAACTGATTACGTATGCAATAACTTCTTTTCTAAGGTATTTAAAAAGCGTTCCGAAAGCAAGCGGCAGCTCGCGTTTTGCAACGGGCTTAGCTTATCTTTTCTTCTCTGTCTTCGAGCGTCCGTATGCAAAGTACATTAAGATTCCTTTAAAGTGGCAGATGCACGCACTGTTCCACTAAATGAACAAGCGATTGCAACACCCGAGCACGCTTCCGTTTACGTGTGCACAATTTCTTCCGTTCCCGCCTGAAAGTTTCAGATATTCTTGCGGTGCAATTAGGCGCCCGCTAAATTGCCCCATTATTAAACTGCAGCTGATAAAAGTACCAATGTACGGAAAGCTTGAACGCGCAACGGCAAAGAAACAGGTTATCTCATGACTTGAATAACATAAAGCGTAACAAAACGCAGCTTCAGCTGCTCGAACGTGGTCTTGGTGAGACGTTTAGTGCGATCAACATTGCTTGATACGTAACAGCGCCAATTTTGGTGTATAGGTTTCTTTGTATCTAACCTCTTTCAAGCCAACTTGGGTAGGTGCCACTTAGTGTACACCTTACTTCAGTGAACTGACCTGTGGCCTCCGCGATCAGCTCCGACAGCGCGTCGTTGAGCAGCCGGAGCCAATCACGTAGGCCACAACTAACCTTTGTCTGGTCTGGGGTGTCTAATGAGATGGCGCAGCGCCTCATACTGACCCACGCCATTAAGAACGGATAGTTTACTTCACTACGTCGCTTATGTCTCGTTTCATCGCCCTGTCCTCGCCGCCATGAGCAGCCAATGAGAGACTGCTACACGTTACGATAACAAACCTTCTAGCTGTAATGGTAGTGTTTAACCAGTGGACGCTTTGTATTAAAATATGCGTGTACTTGTGCGCAGATGAAGTGTAGACACGGAAATGCATATATATATATATATATATATATATATATATATATATATATATATATATATATATATATAGTATATAAATAGTATATATATATATATATATATATATATATATATATATATATATATATATATATATATAGCTAAAGTTTTCGAATTATTAGACATTTTATTTATTTGATATTCATCCGATGCACAAGCATAGTATTCTTGTCGCAAGTGGACAGCTGACTAAACACCACTTGGGTCTAATGACCGTATCACATACAGAATATTGCTCGGATTTTTTAAAGCTTGGCTGAACTTGGCTGGTACACCCTTTGCGGAGGATATGTAGATAAAACGGGTAAATATAAAATGTACAGCTAATTATTAAACAGTCTTCATCTGTTTATATTGTAACATTGTCTCAGTCCCGTTCCTGCTGTTATAAGACGGAATTATATAAACATGTGCAACTTACACACCACCCATGGGGGGAGGGGAGGGGAGAGGGGGGGGGATGCTAACCGCATTAACGTCACCAGTATTCTTCAAGGATTCGCCGCCAATATTGTTTTTCTGTTCTTCAATCTCTCTTTCTCGCTTGCTTCCCTTCACTTGATTTCGTTTTAACAGCTAATCTGTTCTAGCTCGGCGTAAAATGTCTGTCGAGGCCCAAAGCTACCATCATCATGAACCGGCACGCGCCCTCCACACGCTTTTCTTCATCTTCGTCCTCTTCTGCATCGCTACCAGGACACGTGCGCCTATTTCACCGGCGTGACCTATAATAACCCTGATGGGTGAGAGAAAGAGTACAGAGAAAGAGAAGAAAGAAAGACAAACAGAGAAATTATTTCCGAATTATTCACGAGATGGGATTCGAACCCGCGGACCATCGATCCGAAGGCGAGCGTCCTAACCATTCGGCTATCCAGGCACGCTAGCAGGGTGTTGCTTAGCCTTGTATAGTGCAGTGTAGCAAGGGTGTGGGAAAGGGAAGTGAGCGTGAGGAGGAGGGAAAGGAGGAGGGGGAGAGAGAGTAAAGCATTGCATAGAAAGAACGAGAAAGAGAGAAACAGAGAGAATCAATGAGAGAGAAAGAAAGAGAGTGAGAGATAGAGACAGAAAAGAATGAAAAGAACGAGGAAACAAGCGAGAAATACAGAAAGTAAGGGACGATAGAGGAAAAAATATAGAAAGAGCAAGAAAGAGAACGAGGGGGAAATAAACCGAGGAAAAAAGACAGAAAATACAGAGAGAAGAAGAAAGAGAAAACTTACAAAACTCAGCAAAACAGCGAAAGCCAGGACTACATAGGAGCCCATCAGCTCCGCTCTCTCTTGAGCATTGCGCCTCCGGTGCAAGCTACGCTAATTTTTCCTAGAGCTTTTTCTATTTATTAGTAATGTTTTCTCTCCTTCTTATCCTTCCAACTTTTCTTACTCTTTTCAAATGAAGTATACGTACACATAACAGCATTCACACTCCAAAGAAAGAAAGTCTTTTGAATCTTTTTTGGGGAATTCTGCGACTTCCCATGTACACGACTCTCTTTAAAAAAGACACGTGACTATCTTTGGAGATCGTTATACTTTCTTCGAAGAGTCGTGGGAAGCAAAAGAGAGTTAAGGTGTTTCTTTAATGAGAGTCATATACGGGGCAAGTCAGGACAAGTGTAAAAGTGTAACACATACTCTTTTTTTTTTCTTTTTTCTTTAAAGATTTCATGGCGAAATAAAACGAAGTCGCGGAGCTCAGTTGTACTTACAAAGTGCCTCAGTGCGTTTATATGGCCCTTCGCGCTGGAGATAGTCTGGAAACTGCCTCCTTGTGGAGTAAACATCTCTGACTACAATTAGCGCTTCTTTCCCTCCATCAATTAGGTAAACGAAGGGAAAGCCGGTGGGAGTAGTGCAATGGCACCCAGAAGACTTACAAGACGAAAACGTTATTGCCATCTAACTAATCGCTGCTTTAAGTGCAAAGGTCGTGCTTTCATTTGAGAGCGCTCAAGTGTCTCACTATCGCTACCTAACTTCATGAAAGGGCCGGCGAATTCGCCGCTTAACTGCGTATACCGGGGGTGTCCTAAGGGCGCAACGCTCCGTCATGCTAATGAGCGTCCGTGCGGTTCCCGCGCAAACGCTGCCGTGATGAGGTTACGCTAAAGTGAATCACAGATGACGCAATTTGTGCCACCCTGCGGCGCCCGGTACCGCGAGGGTGTAATCGTGGATGCTACAAACTCGAAGCTTGGCTGGGGGAAGAAGAGGGTGAGGGGTGAAGGGGGGGAGGGGAGCGGTTACGGTGTGACGCCCTCTCGCGCATGGCTGCTTCGAAGGAAGGATCTTAAGACGAGAGCTTAATGATCTCTCTATTAAACCAAGAACGAAGTTATTTTAATGTTTTCAACGTCTCACGAAAGGGGGAGCTGCTCTCTTAATTTTGGAACTTATCTAGCGAACGTGCTTAAGTGAGCGCGATCATTCCGGGACTGTCTTTGGCACGCCGACGGGCTTGAAAGCTGCGATATTGCATAAAGAAAGCGCACGCTTTCAAGGAATTGCAGATTATGCAAGGAAAAAAAAGAAGGGAAGTGCTAAGTTGTTCCTCCCTTCGTTAAAAAGCGCATTTCTTATACATACGGCTTGTCAATTCGCTCGAACTTCTTAATTAACACCTTCATTACGGGATAGAAAGAACTTCTTAAGCCTGACAATTTCTGCTAAATCGTGCGCACATTTAGAGCTCGGGGCTTGCTTATATTGGAAGCGAGCTGCTGAGAACGAAATGAAAAAAAGGCGTGCTGTGGGCACCGTTGCGAGTACGGATGTTAGAAGCGGAGCAATACGCTGCCCGACATAACAGAACAGCTGCGTGGGAGCAAACGACTGCCGCTATTAATTAGCGCCATATTAACACCGTTCCGTCAAGGCGCCTGATGGCTAACGATCCGAACGGTGGGCAATAATTAACCTTCCCCAATATACTCCGAGCGTTCGGTGAAAGGTCGGTGGTGATGTACGCGCAGAAAATGAAATTGAAAGAACCCACGAGAAAGGCGATATAAAGAAAAAGAAAGAAACAGCTCATACGCGTGTTCGTTGGGGGCGACAGAATTTTTGTTCTTTATGCTTAAAGTATTTCGTCTTTCGTGCGCAGTTTCCAGAAGTGTTTTTGGTCGGCATTCACAAAGCGTTACTTGGATTCTGCGCTGTTTCTTGCAATACGTGTCCTGTTTGACGTCTTCTTGACCATATAAGCGTACTTAGCAACTCTAATCTCTGAGTCTCTCTCTACGCAGCTTTAATTACACACATATGCGGAGGTTAAATGCGTTTGTGACGGTAACACGCCGTAATACAGGGCGAAAGAATAGCCGGAAAATAACTGTGATTGCATTGTGATGGAATCCGAAACACCGGTCCATATTTATTATCGGTAACCTCTGAAGAAAGTAAACGGCAAGAGTGATGTGATTAAGAGTACCGAAATACATTGATTTTAAGAGAGTGACTGCAATGAAAAGTGAGCAAGCCACAGTACGTATAGTACGCGGGCTTACGAACGCGTGTCACGAAACAGAGAGCTATAGGACCGCATTTTGCGACAATTCATTTTGTTTTCTATATTATCTCCTGAATGTTTTCTCAAAAGCCGCCATTTTTTTTTTCGGATCGGATGCGTGGTGTATCGACAGGTATGTCAAAAATTAGGGGATGCTTAAGCTTCGCCTTTAAGAGTTGAACGCGATAGCGATATCCGGCCCCATCCTCATCGTGCTCTGTTTCGCTTTTCATTATGTTCAGTCGCCCGGTCTCACACACACGCGCGCGCACACACACACACACACACACACACACACACACACACACACACACACACACACACACACACACACACACACACACACACACACACACACACACACACACACACACACACACACACACACACACACACACACACACACACACCACACACACACACACACACACACACCACACACACACACACACACACACACACACACACACACACACACACACACACCACACACACACACACACACACACACACACACACTCGACATACCTATAGTAAAGGTAAGGGTTTCCGCCCTCTTCAACAGCACTTTTATGACAACGGTGTACCCACTACGTGTGTGTAAAAGAATGCGCGCACTAATGTGTATGCCCTATGGGCGGCATGCTTTAAACCAGCAGCAATTACGCGCGTGATACTTTTCCGACGTTACGATGCACCTACTACGTGTTGCGTAAGGGAATACGCGCAGTAATGTGTGTGCCTTTTGTAATGGGTGGCCGGCTTTAAACCACCAACTCCTTATGCAATTCACATGGTGTGACGCCCGATGGCAATATACGCTTGTACCCCGTTTTACTGCGATAGTACATCTTGTACTGTGACACCTTTACAGAGCACGCGTATGTTTGTGAAGCATTAAGTTAATTTCAGTGCCGTTCTAAGCAATGGAGTGGCTCTGTAGTAGAACACGTGCTTGCCACACAGACGACCTGGGTTCGATTCTCACTCGAACCTAAGGTATTTTTTAAATATTATTTTACACAAGATGATCTTTCGCTCACAACCAACGACGCCGACACCGACACCGGAATTTCTGCGGAACGAGCTCTTCAACGCTGTCGCGTTAAAATGACGGGAATATTAAGTGAATCGTTACTAAATGAAATACCTGCACACGAAACAAAGACGTACTCAATGTGAAGAAAAAAAAAAGATGAACCCTGCTGTGGCGTGAATAAGAGCGCAAAATCAAAAGTATTCGGCTCAGTTCCTTAGCAGCTTCTAAAATACGTAAGATGCGTTTTCAATCCAGAATAGAAAGTAACTGACGAAGCCGTCAGGCTGAGAGGCGCGAGGGCCCTTCTCAGACACCACTATATCAGGATCTCGCTCAGTCTGTTTCTGTCGCACTGCACCAATGTTCTTCGGCAATCATTATCATCATCAGCCTGATTACGCCCACTTCAGGACAAAGGCCTGTCCCATGTTTCGCCTATCAACCCGGCCCTGTGCTTGCTACGGCCACGTTATGTCCGGGAACTTCTCAATCTGGTCTACCCATAGGGTTTCCTCAAATTAACTAGAGGGGACTCTGGCGATGCGATCGTTCAGCCACCATGGGAATGATGGGCAGTACACGGATTTGCCTAGTCTTCGTGCTTGCGGGCTTCGAACGCACTTGTGGCTTTGTTTATTGCTGTGTTTTGGCGTTCGTTTCGGATAAAAGAATAGACCGTTGTGAACTTCGTGACCAGCTTTGATTTGGTGAGCCTAAAAAGTTAAAGTGGTGAAGTGGAACTGCTGACTTTTGCTGAACTTTGTTTTGCGACAAAGCAGATGCAGGCGACGCGGAGCCAAACGGAGCTGTAAGAACGAAGTTTAGACAAATCCGTGTAATACTCATCATTCCCATGCTGGCTGAAGCGTCATGCGTTGCAGCTCCCATAGACACTAGCGCCAGAGTTCCCTCCAGTGAGTATTGTAGGAAACTTTATGGGTCTACCTACCTAACTTTCTGCCTCCCCTCGCGTGCTGATAAACAAATATGAACAACAAAAAGCACGTTCATGCGTATTAAGCGGGAAATTGAAACCAGCTTAAATAGGGAACGGACAAACGTATCACAGACTGCGTGCGATCGCGCCGTATGCATGCATGCCTCTTTCTTTACCTGAAAACTAAAAAAGAATAAAGACGATAGAAGGACATTAGGCCGCTAAGTGAAGTATGGCAGCGGTAGAGCGATCGCGAAAGCAATCTTAGATGGGACAATCGAGCATCCAAGATGATTTGCAACGACAAGTCTGCAGCCATACAGACTCCCTTCTTCCCATGCGGTTTCTTTCATCGCCTTTGCCGATTCCCTCTACCCGGCGTGCTTTCTTTATGCCCCCTTTATTCTCCCGTTGCCATCAGCGGGAGAGACAACGACCTAATGACGTCACAGGCCTTCCGCGCGCCTCGCCGGCCGATGAATATTTATCGGGGGACGGCAG